>NC_043966.1:40592033-40870981 GCF_902148855.1 Sphaeramia orbicularis | reverse complement strand
CACACACACACACACACACACACACACACCACACACACAGAGTATAGAACACAGACAGTTGAAGCTCAGGTGTCAGTGACCAGCATCAGCCAATCAGGTCACACATGACTACAACTAATGGGGAGAGGAAAAAATCTGCCAGAAAGTCCACTTTTTTCTTACCGCTACTTCGCCATACTTTGATCTACAGACTTCATTGAAACTTTAAAACGCAGGCATTTTTGTCCTCTCCGCATGAATGTACTTGGTATGAGGATGGTGTTTACGGTTTTTAATAGGTGAGTCTTCAAAAACCCCTGGGTTGAGTGAAAATTGTCCACATTTCCTGAGTTTGAGTGTGTGATGTCATCACACTAGAGTGGAAGAGCAGTGAAAATTCAACTGAAAATTCTGTAAATAAATCGCCCGCCCGGCAAAACCATACATCGCAGGTGAATGATATTTTCCAAAAACGTAGCCATAGTTCCTGGGCTTCATATGAACCCATGTTTGAAGACCTAGCTCTTTTTAAAGAGAAATGACATGCAGTAGTTTGGAGGCTCATCCCTTCTTTCTCCCATTGACTCTCCATTGTAGCGGATTCCTTCTTTTCTTGGTCAGTTGACTGTTTTTAAAATGCCCTAACTCAGTCATTTTTCACAGTACGGGAAAAAAACCTACATCTGTATGTTCCCCAGGTCCTTTTGACGCTCACGGTCATTTCAGGTTTCTCCTATCTTTTACGGTTTTCCTGTAATTTGCAGTTTCTCGGGACCTGTTCTGATCCAGTCTCAGCCTATTCCTGCTGCTCTGTGTCAGTTTCATTCTGTGTGTGTGTCAGTGCAGCGCCGTCGCTGTGGCAACTACTACTGATACAACTACCAAAAATACTACTACTACTAAAAATACTACTACTACTTCAATTACTACTACTAACGGTGACATCTGTCAGCCGCCAGAGTTTGACACACAGATTGTCCATATAAAGTGAATGGGAGTTCAGAACACAGAATTCCCCTCCGACCATGAAGTCTTTGGTAACGTCGAACCGACATGCCCCCCCGACCCCCGAGCCCCTCTCACGATTTCCGCGTGTGGAAATTGTCTAGTTCTTGTTATTAGACTGTAATTAACAGTTTGTTTTGTTTTTTTTTTACAAAATGGTTTCTTTTTTGCATATTATCTCCATGAAGTAATGACCTGTATTAGTGTATGTTAAAGCTCTACCTACCGATGTGGCATTTCTCTCAGCACTTAGTAAAAGTTTGAACATGAACAACCCGCCTCTCTCCAAAGCCCCGCCCCCTTCCCTCTGCCTGAGCTCTGAGGCTCCTCCTCCTCTCTCCTCCTCTCACCTGATGTGCGATGGAAACGGAGGAGGAAGCAGAGGTGGAGGTCCAGTCTGTTTTGGCGTGTCCGCGGACCCCTCCCTCAGTAATCAGATGCATCATCCACCTGCCGCGGGCCCGCGGCTCCTGTTCCATCAGTAGACCTGGTCTGTGCAGTACTGGGTCAGTGTCTTCTCTGCAGTGCCCAGGGGATGGGCGCGCGCACTGTGAACGCGTGGCCTCCGCGAATTTTCCGTGGACATTTGAGGTTTCATAGTCCATACAATTATCATCCTACATCATCTTACATGTGTGACACCATGTACATGTACCTGTATGAGTCCCACCGTCATAAAAGCTGAGCTTTATGCAGACCTGTTCAGTCCAGTACAGCTGACTTCCAGACTTTTATGCCCATCCTTCATTCATCAGACTCCCGTTTGTTCCATCAGTTGTTGTTTCTGTTCATAAATCAGTTTTTTCCCTTCCACATGTGCATGTCAGTTCTATCCAAACACATCCTAGACAGTAGACTGTGGTCAGTGACAGGAGAAGCAGCACCAGTGAAGTGTCAGATTCAGAGGGACACATATCTGATGTGAGACGGCGATAATGGATCGGATGCTGGACGGCCGTAATGGATGATTGACAGGAGGCTCAGTCAGGTTCGGCCAATTATTTTTTCAGACCGACTAAAATGATTGGTCAGACTTTTATCAGAAATATGAGAATTAAACATTTTTGAGTTTCAATACCTGGTGGATTTCTTTTACATTTTAGTTTGACACACTTATTAGGAGCATTTTAAGATGACAAAAGAAAAGTGTAAAAATGCCACATCATACAGTATAGCTTTAAAATGTGAGAAAACATCAGATTAGCTGCATTAAAAAATTTTTTTCATTTCATAGTTTTCCCAAAGTATATCAGTAAATATTTTTCTTTGCTTCAAAAATTAAATGCATGGTGTCCAGCTGAATGGATATTTTTGCAGCTCCATGAAAAATAGGTTCATAAAAAATGTCAATTGCACTGTTTTTTTAATGCCTTGAGGAATAAAAACGCTCAGAAAAACAACTTAATTAAGGCTCTCATAATTCATGCATGAAAGGGTTAAGTTAAACTGTCAACCTTTTGCCTTCTATAGAGGATAAAATGCATTGCTGAATCTCAGGAGGATATGGAAAAAAAAACAACAACAAAAACTTTTTGTTTCAGAAAACTGTTAATTACAGTCTAATAACAATTAACAATTAATTTACACTCAAACATGTTACTGCAGATCAGGTTTATCAAGAACAGCAAAGTTACAGTAATTGTATGAATTGCAGTGTTTTGGATGATGCATTAGTGTCCACTGTGTTGGCTGATTAGGAACTAAAACAACAAAACCCATGAATGTACAAGAGAACAGCTGGAGAAGAACTGTCCACTGGAGTGACCACTATGCATGAAAGGGTTAAAGCTGACAATCACTTTTGTTGGCCTTCATGATTTTACTGTGAATCTGCAGTTAATAAGAGAATTAAAAAGCAACAGCAATAAATATACTTGCTTTATGCTGATTCTAAATTAATTCCCTTTACATTAAAATTCACATCATTACAAGCTTCAGCATTCAACTGTAACAGCTCACAGCAAATACAACATGAAAATACTAATGTAGAAAAATTGTGATCATGTTTTAAAGTTATTTTGTGTTGAGCATAATATTGAATACAACACAATGTATGAATGTAACCCTTTTAATGTATGGAGAAAGTCTTTTTGTGCCCTAATCTTATTGTGTTGGAAATTAATTTTCAAAGATGTCCCATTGAAATTGGATCTGCCTTTTTCAGCTGTAATGAGCTGTTCCATTTGAGCTTTTCTAAAGAATGTAGGACAGTGCTATATACGTAAATGCATGCAAATTCATAAAGCACGACAGTGTGTTTGGAAAATCCAGGACTTTAGCCTTTATTCTCATGTTGCATCAAATCGAAGGAGGACATTTGCTTTCATTTAGCGAGTGCATCGTCCCATTCTGCAGCCTCATTTATGGAGCACCTTTGACTGGACAATTCCGTCTCTTCTGAAATACGTTGGAGCCAAGTTTCCATTGTTACTGAGACAAAAGCTTGGACAGAACCAGCACTTTTGCAGACCTTTGTACTAAACCCAAATGCTCCATTATTATAAATGTAGCATTACAGTGCAGACACTAAATCATCTGCCTGAAGCCATTGTAGGAATGTTGAATATAACGCATGCCAAAACGGAAGACTTGACATCAGCAGTGTCCATAAATTAAACATATTTTCTTTCGCTTAAATTATTCATTTTCATCTTCAGGGGGATGTACAGAGTTCTCGGCAAAACAGAGTAGACTTTATTCAAGACAGCACATCCAAAAAAGTCTCAGGGAAGAGGAATTCAAGTTTAGTCAGATAGGAGGCATCATGTGTGCATGTGAACAGACGCTGTTAATAATTACATCTTCATCCAGCAGATGGAGTGGAATCTCCACACTGAAGGTACCCTATCTGAGGAATCTCTACATCATAAAGACACTGTATTTCCTACATGACTCAACAGGCTCTACTCTAGGGTGACCAAATGTCCTCTTTTGCCTGGACATGTCCTCTTTTCATGTCCTGTCCGGAGCATCCAGGCGTTTTTTTTTTTTTTTGCTTGTTTTTTTTATAAATTAGTGAAAATATCTGGTTTTCATTTTTTTCACAGGAAAAACTCTTTAAATTCGTACGTATCGGCACAAGCACATTTCGATGTCTGTCACTGTTATTGTTCGTTCAATTGGAAAAGTTCCAGATCCTGCTGAAAGACAAGACTGTCTGCTTTCCAGTGTCATATGGGACATTATGACAGTGAAAGGCACTGATTCACAGCAGCCTGTAGATGTGGGGACGGACGGACCTGTCCATACATGCACTATAGCAGGGGTGGCAAACATGCGGCCCGTGGCCCAAAACCGGCCCACCAAAGGGTCCAAACTGGCCCACATAAGAATTTGCAAAGTGCAGATATGATACTGAAGTTATTAAGATTCAAAGGTGTCAAACTTCTTTTAGTTCAGGGGCCACATAATTGTGATCTCAAGTAAAATTGCAGCATAATAAGCTACAAATAATGACTCAGAATTTTCTTCTTGGTTTAATGTGAAAATAAATAAATAAATAAATAAATAAATGTGCCAATAAATAATAATAATAAAAAAGGAAAAATTATGAAAAAAATGTACTTTAGCAAACGATCCTTTAACAATCAAATGTCAATAACCTGAACAAATATGAACAATCTGAAATGTCTAAAAATGAAGCGCAGTCTTTGTAGATCTGATCTGTACTGCACATGTATAAATGATAAGTTATAAATAAGCAAAAACTTATAAAAATTAACCCTTTCATGCGTAGTGGTCACTACAGTGGACAGTTATTCTACAGCTTTACTCTTGTATATTCATGGGTTTTGTTGTTTTAGTTCCATATCAACCATCACAGTGGACACTTATGCATCATCTCATAAACTGCAATTCCTACCATTATTGTAACTTTGCTGTTCTTGATTGGTTCTTGAGTGGAAATCAATTGTTAATATTTATTGTTTGCATATTATCTCCATGAAGTGAGTAATAACTAGTATTAGAATATGTTCAAATGTGAGAAAACATCAGATTAGCTGCATTAAACATGGTTTCATTTCACTGTTTTCATATCACTTTGATATTGGGTTTTAAATACATGTTTCTGTCTTTGCTTCAAGAATAAAATTCATGGTGTAGCTGAGTGGACATTTTTGTAACTCCTTGAAAAACAGGTTGATTTAAAAAAAAAATAAATAAATAAAATTCAATCACTTTTTTTTTTTTTTTTTCATGCCTAAAGAGGAATAAAAACACTCAGGAAAAAAAAAATCTTGATTAAGGTTCTCATAATTCATGCATGAAAGGGTTAAATTCGGGTTTTTTTTGTTTTTGTCTATTATCCCATCCTGTTATTTCACCAAAAACACACAGAAAAGCAAAACCTGTTCTTGCCAGACCTTGAAAGTAAAAGTAGTCCTGAAAAAAAGGACACAAGTACATACACACAGCAGCTTTTATGACACTTCTACAGCAAGAAGAATAAAATTATTCCAATTGGCCTGTTTCATTGAAATATTTTCTCATGGTTTATGGGTGCTTTGCACAGAATACGTACTACGGTACTTACACAGCGTGTGATCAAGTATCTCGAGGTGGAGCTGAGTGTCCTCTTTTTTGGAAATCAAAATATAGTCACTGTATCTACACAAATAATTCTTTACAAATTGTCGAGAACAGTGATTCTCAACTTGTGGGTCGCGACCCAAAAGTGGGTCACAAACCTATTTTCAGTGGGTTGTGGGCCTTTGGGCAAAATGTAATGTTATAAAACCAATCCTGGGCTTTATATTTTATGGAGCTGAGCACTGTCCATTCACACTCCCCAACAGTAGGTGGTGGTAATGCGCTGTAATGATAATTAACACCAGACATTTCGCAGCATAAAAGAAGACCCAATAGTTTCTATTCAAATTATGGCCAAACTCAAGTATAACAGCAACTACAGATATGGTTTTACCTACATTCAGGACAAAAACCTCTGTGTGTTTAATCCCTGAATAAGCGACTGAATACACTTTTAATTTTTTACTGAGTTCAGATTTTAGTTTTTGGTTAAAATGTACCCAATTTAGTGCTAAAGGGAATATTTCCATATTTACATCACCACCTGCTGGCTAGTTTGGTTTATAATTAAACTTGTTTTCAGTGTTTTCATACTATGTTATTTTGTATTATCTCAGGTTCAAAACACACCATCTTGTATAACTTTTCATTGGGTACGGTTACATGATGTTTTTTAAATCCGATTTATTTTTCCAGAAGAAATTAATTCTGAACTAAAGTATTTTCTCTTCTGTTTACATGGAAATGTTAAACCCGAATAAAGGTTTACATGAGGTACTAATGAGGTAGATAAGTGAGCTAAAGGGTTTGCGCTGCAGTACTCATGTTGCCTTGTTCTCACAGCCCTTCTGTTAGCTTAGCTTAGCATAGTCACTGCATTTCCATGGTCACACGTAGCCAGTGTTTTAAAGGTGATTTGTTGTCTTTTGTAAGTGATTTTCTGAAATCCGATTCTCCCTGATTATTTCTTTAGATCCGCGACTTACTGCACTCTTACAATCTTGGGACTGTTGTGTTGACGGAAGTTATAAAATCTTTTTGTTGGAAGGAATGCATGCGCTAAATTAGCTTTGCTTTACCGTTTTAGCTTTGCATTAGTTTTTATTTCCCAAGATTTTATTACTGCAGTAAGTCACATCACCATGATTTGAGCCTCAATTTGTGATCATATTGACCCCACCGGACTAAAGTAATGATTAGGGAGAACTGAATTTCACAAAATCACTCATAAAATACTACAAATCATCTATAAAAGCCTGGCTACGTCTGACCATAGGAATGAAGTGATTATGCTAAGCTAGGCTAAGCTAAGCTAATGGAAGGGCTGCAAGAACAAGGCAATCGGTGCACTGCAGTGCAAACTGATTTGTCCACTTATCGAACTCATTAGTGCATGACAAATGAATTAATAAAAAAAGAAGTGATCAACTCTTCCTTCAGGGTTTTCCAGGCTGGTAGATCCCATCAGAATAGCCCACTGGAACGGTTTGGTAAGACTAGACTGCATTGCATATTCTTCCGCCAGCGCAGAATGTGTGCGTCATCGCGACAGGACAAGACAACGAGCTTGTGCAGAATGGCAGGAATAAAGTCCAAACGGAATAAAGGGTTTACATGTCCAAGGAATAATTTAGATTGGAATTATAAAGGGATTAAACCAGTGACTTTATTCGGGTTTAAATTTAATCCAAACTATTCTTTTTCAACTGGAACAAGGTGTTTACATGGGCATCTGAAATAGGATCTAACCTTTAATCAGATTAAACCAGGAATAAAAGTTGTCATGTAAACGCACGGACTGTGGGTCGGTACTTGTCATTAAGGGGTGATAGTGGGTCCTGAAACGAGACCAGTTGAGAACCACTGGTCTACAAAATGCTCCCGTTGTGCTCATTTAATGCTAAAAGGAACATTTGACACTGAATTCATATATCTGTGTGAGCCGTGCTGGGTTTGACACTCATACAGCTGTTGTGGCCCAGATGTAAGGATGTCTCCTCACAGGAGGGACTGAGACTGAGGGACTGTGATCAAGGACTATTCACCAGAAGCTGTGAAGGAGCGAGAGGGAGCTTTGGTTGATTTCTGTCAGTGCTTTCATGTTTCCCAGCTGGACACTGGTTCATGTCTCACCAGGCTTCTTCAGCTATGGAGGCACTGACACCTGGGAAGAAGCAGCAGCAAAAACCCTCTAAATCACAGGTGTCAAACATGTGGCCCGGGGGCCAAATCCGGCCCGCTAAAGGGTCCATTCTGGCCCCAGGGATGAATTTGTAAAATGCAAAAATTACACTAAGATATGAACAACCATTTTAGTTCAGGTTCCACATTCAGACCAATTCAATCTAAAGTGGGAAGACCAGTAAAATACTACCATAATAACATACAAATAATGACAACTCCAATTTTTTCTATTTCTAAATGTAAATATTTTCATGTATTTACACAAAAACAAAGTATCATTTTGCAAAAAAATGTGAATAACCTGAAATGTCTTAAGAGAAGTACAATTTTAACAATATTCCACCTGTTACTAAATGTTTTTTGTATTGTAGATCCACTGTGATCTGTAAGTTATAATGTACATGTGTAAATGATAAACTGAGGCAAAATTTGCTAAAATTGCACTTATTTTTTCAGATTGTTCATGTTATTCACATCTTTTGAAAGGATAATTTGTAGATGTAAACCTGTTCATAATGTAAATCAACTTTTTTTGCGCTAAAACATAGAGAAAAGTTTGGAGTTGACATTATTTATATATATTATGTTATTATTTTACGGGTCCGGCCCATTTCAGATCAAATTTAGCTTTATCTGGCCTCTGAACTAAAATGAGTTTGACACCCCTACTCTAAATCATCTCTGAAGGAACAGTTTGTACTGTAAGGTTCAAAGGTCAAGTTAATGCATTCAGTTTATATATTTGAGGTTCAGGTTTCTGTTTATTCAGTCATCATCCATAATACAGAAAATACAAACAATGAAGTTTTAGGCACTAATCAAAACATCAAAAATCATTCCTGCTTGTATCCCTCGGAAATATACCAGGTTTTTTTTTGTTTTTTTTTAATCTTTTTATAAGCAATGTAACAGTACATACAAAGGAGCAGAATTACAGTGCATTCATTATACATTGCCTTTTATATCATTTTCCCACATGCCCAATCCAACCCCAAGGCCCTCTGAGAAGGGGCAACAGCAGAAACAAGAACATCATAACAGCCTCTGAGCAGTAGAAAATCAAATAAGCACAAGCAGTATCAAATCTGTGATGTACAAGAATATCTGAGCTAATGGAAATAGAAGAAAATAAAAATAAATAAAATAAATGTTTAAAAAATAAATGAAAAGTCATAGTTTGTAGATACCTGTGCTTACTTTTAAATATTAGACATTACCTAGATGTATCGAATGTGACAATAATTGGTAGACAAAACAAATTACGACAAAAAACAACAATACCTAAACAATAATAAAATAGAGTAGGTTGGAGGTGTGAGAGATCAACCTGAAGGCAGCGTTTGTAAAGATTGAAAGTAATCTAAAAAAGACTGCCATTTATTAAAGAATTTAGTTAAGGAGCCTTGTAGTGAGAGTCGAATCTTTTCTAATTTAAGAAAAAAACATAACATCTTTAAGCCAAAATGAAATAGACGGCGGTTTAGGAGACTTCCACAAAAATAAGATATGTCGTCTTGCAAGGAGGGATGTAAAAGCTATTATATCAGACTCTATTTGGTTAAGAAAATACCAATGTTTTGAAAACCATTAATGAACTGAGAGTCTGGTTTTGACCAGCTCTATAAAGTGTCATGAGATAACTTTTGTTATGATTTGGCGCTATATAAATAAAATTTGATTGATTTGATTGAGTTGCACATCTTTGAATTAATGTCATTCCATAATGTAACTCCAATAACAGAAACACATCTTTTTATACATTTAACCCTAAAACGCCAAATGTATGAGTTTTGAAGCCCTCTACATGATCAGTGTGATAGTTTTTTTCTTGAAAAACCTGATGTATATAATTAGATACATGCAATACACAGATAATCCACCAGGGGGGAGGAATTCATTCACCAGAGGCCTTTCCAGTGACACTACAAGACTGTCATTAATGAGGAAGGAGGAAGAACTTTTTTGGGTTAGGAATTACCAATTTTTTAGACATGTTTGTGTTATACTATGTCTCTATCTCTATCGCTCTCTCTTTTCTCCTCCTTTACTCTCTCTCTTTAACCCCAACTGGTCAAGGCAGACGTCCATCCTCCAGGAGTCTGGGTCTGCTCCAGGTTTCTGCTGTTAAAGGGAAGTTTTTCTTCACCACTGTCACCAGTCACTAGTGTTTGCTCCTGGAGGATTCTGTTGGGTTTCTGTAAATTGGCTTAGAGTCTGGTTTCGACCAACTCGATAGTAAAGCGTCATGAGATAACTTTTGTATGATTCGGTGCTATGTAAATAAAATTTGATTGATTGATTGATGTTTTGTTCAAAAATTAAAATATTTCAGCATTGAGACCTGATGTATATATGATACAAAATTGAAACTCATACATGGAAATTGATATTTGAAAAAAACGACATATTTTTGGTGGTTCAGAAGGACCAATAAAGGCTCCAGTTTCAAAGAACTGGAATTTCCTGTCAATGATTTAAAGGTGGGGTCTGAGATCTTGGAAAAACGGTTTGAGCACGCTACATTTTGAAAATACTCAGTTCAAAAGTTCAATTCAATTCAATTTTATTTGTATAGCCCAATATCACAAGGTTATCTCAAAGGGCTTTACAGAGTCAGTTGGATGTAAACAACAACAGTCAAATAAACAGCAAAGTCCAAACCCCTTTCTTCAGACGTCCCTCTGAAGCCACGCCTCCAGAGTGGTGACACGCGCAATGCTTGTTCCCGAGGGTTCACGAGCACTGCACAGCAACAATTCGCCAGCTCTGCTCTGCTCCTTACCCAGGTTGGGCTCCGACGCCGACTGAGGCTCCGTTCCCTGCTCCGGTCCCGTACGCCTCGGGCTCCTATCCCGACTACGGCCCTGGCTGAGCATCCATGCAGACCTCATTCAGTTTCCTCTAACACCCCCGCTCTTCCAGAACAGCCCCAGTTCAGACCTATGTGACTAATGTTCCATTTCCTAGTGGTTTATGTTTGTGACAAAACAGTTTGCAGGTGAACTTCCCATCCTAATAGAACTCATACAGCCAAGCTCTGGCTACGCTTCCTGTATAAGTGCTCCAGCCTCTGGGAACGCGAAGAGGGTTACGCACAGAGGGGGGAAGGGGTGAATGGCAGTTGAGTTTGATAGACATATCACCGTTCAATCATTTCGAGTGGGCGCTCAAAATAATTGGATGGTGTTTTTTCAGTCCTGCCCGTTCCACAGGTGACTGATTTTTTTAATTTTTGTGTTAGAGCATTTAATTAAGTAGTTGTAATCGGGGTGTGAAGGGGATTTTAAGGAATATAATGAAAAAAATGCTCCAGAAAAAAATCTCGGACCCCACCTTTAATGGTTCAGACTTTATAGGGTTAATGGCTTTTTGTACAGTAAACATTCAAACACCTCTGAAATCATACCTGCTTTCCTGTATTAAAAGAAACTTTTGAACAGTCTGGGAGTGACCTTTGTTTGGCTCCGAACATTATTTGCACAGTTTTGTAAAGAAATAAGTCATTAAATTTCATATCATGGGAATAGAGAAACAGTGGAGTTGTATGCACATAATGATCAGCTTTATTGATGATTCATACGGCTCGTTTCTACGGTACAATTATTGGATTAGTTATTGTTTGGCAGGTGGATCCACACAGTAAGACAGGTAAGGTTGAAAAATTGAACAATAAATGATACACCATGCTTCATAATTTAAAATTTCCCTAGTTTTATAATATTGATTTAGAAAGTTGACCTTTGGTGTAATCAATATGTTGTCTCCATGTTAAGGCTCCCACAGAGTCGGGCGTACTATTAGCAGCATGGACTCCACATGCACTGTCCGCAGATGTTTGAGGTTTTGTAGTCGACTCGAGCGTACCAGTCAAGTCGTATCAGCTCGGTGTCACATTTAAGACATTTCAATGTGATACCGAGTACGTGTATGTGGAGTCCACGCCATCTTAAAATTGAGCTTTGCACGGACGTGTCTTGCGGACGTCGGCAGAGTCAAGTACGCCCGACTCTGTGGTTGACTTCAGTTTATGGTCAATCACAACCCTGAGGAATTTTGTCATAAATATTCTTTCGACTTTATTATTACAGGTTTTTAGTTTAACAAATGTTCTATACATGAGATTCAACTTCATTTCTAAACCAACGACTGCCTTGTTTGTCCACAATAATGATATGATTTATGTTTGGAGGACTTAGGTTGGGTTTTTTGCTCCAGTGTTTTGGAATTAGACTCAGAATCATGTTTATTGCCATGTAAGTAAACAGGGTTCACATTTCTAGGAATTTGCTTCAGTGGTTTGGTTCATATATAGAACATGGAGTAGGTAAGAAGCATGCAGTAAAAAATATATATTAACCCTTTCATGCATGAATTATGAGAACCTTAGTCAAGATTTTTTTCCCCCTAATTGCTTTTATTTTAATTTAGGCATGGAAAAAAAACCAATGCGATTGAATTTACTTTAATGATCCTATTTTTCATGGAGTTATACAAATATCCACTCAGGTGGACACCATGTGTTTAATTTTTGAAGCAAAGAAACAATAACAGAAAATGATGAACTGTGTGAAAACTATGAAATGACAACATTTTTAAAGCCGCTAATTTGATGTTTTCTGACATTTCATTATAATCTAATACTAGTTATTACTCACTTTATGGAGACAATATGCAAAAAAAAAAAAAAAAAAACTTTTTGTTAAAGAAACCTGTTAATTACAGTCTAATAACAATAAACAATTGATTTACACTCAAACATGTTATTGCAGATCAGGTTTATCAAGAACAAAGTTACAGTAATTATATGAATGTCAGTGTGTGAGATGGTGCATAAGCGTCCATCCCATCCCATACATTGCAATTCATACCGTTACTGTAACTTTGCTGTTCTTGATAAACCAGATCTGCACTAACATGTTTGACAGTAAATCAATTGCTTGTTATTGTTATTAAACTGCAGTTAACAGGTTTTTGTGTTTTTTGGGGTTTTTTTGCATATTATCTCCATGAAGTGAGTAATGACTAGTGTTAGTGTATGTTAAAATGTGAGAAAACATCAGATTAGCTGCATTAAAAATGTTTCCATTTCACAGTTTTCACACAGTTTATCAGTAAATACATTTCTTTGCTTCAAAAATTGAATGCATGGTGTCCAGCTGAGTGGACATTTTTGTAACTCCATGAAAAATGGGCTCATAAAAACTATTTCAATGTTTGTTTGTTTTTAATGCCTCGAGGAATAAAAACACTCATGAATAAAAATCTTGATTAAGGCTCTTATAATTCATGCATGAAAGGGTTAAAGAAATGTCGTTTACCAGAGTGTGAATGCGAGAGCGAATAAATAATTGATCAATAACTTTAAGAGTTTTTGGCCTTGAAAAGCGCTATAGAAATCTAATCCACATAAGTGCATTAATGAAGGTAAACAGAAGAAAAGTCTAATTTGTGGAAGTAGTTTTCTTTTACCTTACAAGGTGGGGAAGCAAAATTTACAATATTTTGAGGCAGGGATTGAAAGACAATGTATGACCAATTAGTTTATTGAAAGTCATGAGAATTTAAATCTTCAAATCATATTTTACTGCATTTCTAACGGTCTTGTTGTCTACCTCAAGTTCAGTTGCCATTTTTCTCATGGATTTGGTTGGATCCTTCAGGATTTTGGATTTGAGAGCTTTAATAAAAGCTTTGGTACGTTTTTTGTTGCTTCCTCCACTTCCACTTGACTTTCTCAATAGTTTTGCTCATAGTCATTCTCTTCTTTCCATTATAAACAGTCTTTATGGACACTCCAACTATTTTTGAAATCTCCTTTGGTGTGACGAGTGCATTCAGCAAATCACACACTCTTTGACGTTTGTTTTCCTGATTACTCATATGGGCAAAAATTTCTGAAAAGGTATGGATAATAGTGTTAGGTATGATTATGACATCAATATATGTTTGGTTTCAAAACAATTGACGTAGTGCCTGCTGAGAAAAAACAACTAAATGTTCATTGTAAATTTTGCTTCCCCACCCTGTACATCTAAGACCTTCTTAGGTGATGTTGCGGTGAAAGTTGTGACCCACAATGCACCAATGTACTGGTTTCATTGAAATCAATGTCTGTAGATGTGTAGAAGTCTAAGTGAGTCATTAGTGAGCTATTAATGGCTGTCGGTCATGGTGAAGAGTCCTGGGAAAAGCTTTATCCTTTCAGTTTTAATGGTGTCAGGACCTATAGAAAGAATCACTGCTGCTCTCCAGGACATAAATCCCACTTGGTATTTCTTAAAGACATGTCTTTGTAATGGGTCATTTACTGAGTCATGTACTGAGCCGGTGGAATTTAGCAGCGTTGTTGACCATTGATGCATTCCTTTAGTAATGATTACATCAGCTTTTTTGCAAATGAAATTGAAACTGTAACAGGAAAAAAAAAAAAAAAAAATCCTTGTCACAACTATCACTGGTAAAGTGTTTCAGGAAATTTCTGAAAGACTTGGTTTATATTTGTCCAATGAACTTTATCTTGACTAGATTTCTCAAAGATGTTTTGCTCTTAATTAAGACTTAATCAATTTTTATGTCCTCAGGTTATTAGGGTTGCTGCAATTAAACCTAATGTTGATACAGATGTTTTAGCCAACTACCAATATCCAGTCTCCTCTATATTTATAGACCAATGGAAAAAAAAAAAAAAATGTTATAATCACTTGCTGATTTGATGATTTGTTTGGAGACTTCATGCTAGGGTTTAAAGTGCATCACATTATGTATGTAGCTCTCATCATGTTAGTTCTAGTACTGAATTTGACACTGCTGATCACAAAACTAAATATCAAACACTGTAACATTACTTTGGGGTCGACAAATATAATCAGACGTGTTCCACTTTCTCCGTGTCAATAATAACTGTTCCATACACAAAAAAAACTTAATTATGGACGTAATTATGCACAACGGTTTACACATCGGCTCCATATAAAATCCAGGACAGAATTGAAAATCTTCCTTTACCCATAGTACCATAGTACTATAGAATCCCAATACAACACTTCCCTCTCAGTGCAGGTTTACATGTGGTTCTTCAAGCTTCCAAAAGAAGAATGGGAGGTAAAGACTTTGGCCCAATCCCAATTCACCCCTTACCCCTCCCCCTTGGCCCTTGCACTTGGCACTACCTCTAGAAATGGAGCTGCAAGGGTTAGGGGTTGAAATATTCACTATGAAATGGGACAACCCTTCGCGACCTGTTTGACTGAAAAATTCAAATTCCAACTTGATATCATTGATACTGATTTATTGGAGCAATCCACTTCCTACCTGTTATAATGGGAACATTTTTCAAAGTCGCTCCAAATCCAGAATCAGATCCAGATGGAAATAATTTCAATACCTTGTGTTGACATCATCATACAGAAGCTGTATACCAAGTTTGAAGTCAATCAGACTGGAGTTTTGGAGAAGAAGACGATTGAATTTTTTTCCCCATAACAGCCCATGTTAAATTTTCCGTAAGTTCTCGGATCCAGAAGAAGATCCCGATCAGCATGTGGATATTATGTTTTGGTCATCTCCCCATCGGGGCTGGACTGTAGAAATTTACACTGGGATAATCATTTACTATTTACTGAGTTATTGCATCGATCCACTTCCTATCTCTTATAATGGGGAAATTTTTCAAAGTGGCACCAAATCCAGAATCAGATCCGGATCCAAATAATTTCACTAACTTTCTTGACATCATCATAAAGAAGCTGCATACCAAGTTTGAATGTCAATCGGAATTGTAGTTTCGGAGAAGAAGATATTGAAATGTTTGTAACGGACGACAGACGACGACGACAGATCCCACATGACGACAATAGCTTACGGCTTGTCGGCCGGTAAGCTAATAAAAACCATGTATACACGGAATGCACTGTTAAAAGCAACTCTTACTGAGTGAGCAGTACAACGTTTAAAATTAACCCATAAGTAACAGAGATAAATATTGAGCAAAAAGATATGAACGAATTATTCTTAACGGTAGTGGAACAAAAGTAAAACCTACGAGAGATAAAATTACTCCTGTCATAAAGACTCCTAAATGTCATTATCATCACTAAGAATATCAGATACAATATGTCCAAGGTACTTGTAGGTTTTGACATATTCCAATGGAAGGTTCTTCAACTCAAGTTTAGTTTTTACATTGTACCTGTTTGAGTAAAAAGCATAATCTTTGACTTATAAGAGTTAAATAAAATATCGTGAAAGTGACCATACTTGGAGCAAGTGTTGAGCAACTGCTGGACGTCCTTGGCAGATGGAGCAATTAAGAACAACATCATCTGCATACATTAGGTGATAACCCTTTCATGCATACTGGTCACTCCAGTGGACAGCTATTCTACAGCTGTTCTCTTATATATTCATGAGTTTTGTTGTTCTTTTTGTTGTTTTTTTGTTTTTTTTACAAGTATCTTTATTAAAGTTTTTAGACACTACATATCTTTTCTGACATGAATTGGTCACATTATGTAGATCTCTCCTGAGCATAAACCCCCAGAATCACAAGCCCTCCCCATAGTTTTCACGACAGTTTATCAGTAAATACATGTTTCTGTGCGTCAAAATTAAACGGGTGGTGTCCAGCTGAGTGGACATTTTTGCAACTTCATGAAAAGTAGGTTCATAAGATTTTTTTAAAAATTATTATTATTTTGTAATGTATATTTTACATTTTTTAAATTCTTCTTCTTTTTTTTTTTTTTTCAGAAGAAAATTTTTAATTGCATTGTTTTTTTCATGCCTAAAGAGGAATAAAAACACTCAGGAAAAAAATTTTGATTAAGGTTCTCATAATTCGTGCATGAAAGGGTTAAAAACAATTCCCGAACAACAACAACCAACTGGACCATTATTGAGTTCAATACTCAACAATTTGGTATAAAAAATAAACAGGAGTGGGGAGAGTTTCCCACCCTGTTGGACACCATTTGTGACGGAGAAATCCTCAGATAGTACTGAACCCCGACGAACACGATAAACCTGAATAGAGTATTAACATCCTATGACTCTGACAATATACACTGTGACTCCATCGTAGACCATAAAATGGACTGTATTGTTTACCTGAGTGTGGGCTCTTTTTGTATTTTGTGTGTTTCTAATCTATAGAAACACATCCTAAATCTCTTTCTAAATCAACTCCACTTACAGGTCCTCTTCAAGTCGTTTGGGATGGATTTAAAGCAAAATAGGTTTTTCCACAGGTGAGTTGCACTTGCCGTGAGAAGCTCTAAGCTGAGGTCTTTATGAAGTCGGGACCTGATGATTCTGAATTGATTCACTATGACCTTTTGACATTTCCAGGCTACTGATCCCCTCTGAGCCGCACTGATCTGTTGTCAATCAGGGAGCAGATAAAGCCGATGATGACCTCTCAGCCTCAGAAATACCAGTTCTCTCTCGACATCAGGGCCTCGGCGTGATCGATCTGTTTTCTCGGTGAAGAATTGTGTCCCCCAAATCTCTGATCTCCTAATCGTTATTTAATTTAGCTTTATTTAAAGAAACACCCCTGACATTTTATGTATCAATTGTTACCCGCTTTAACTTTTTTTTTTTTTTTCCCTTCATCACACTGGTTGAGAGGGGGAGGCCATTAAACAATTCAACAACACTGTACAATATTTGGATTTAAACAGATGACCCTACTGGAAAGCGTGAAATAAATTGCTGTGTCCGACGACTGACGAGATGAAATATGATATTTATATAAGTTTCTGGAAGGTTGTAATTTATGAGATCATACTTTTTATCATTGCCCTCATGATTTGAAGATACTGCTCTAATTTCCTGTGCCTCTGCTGGCTAATTATATTATATAATTATAGCCTACTTTAGGATCTTCACAAGGGAAATTAAAGCAGTTATGTACATAATGTTGCACTTGTCCATCCGAACTCTAATTAGCTCCGGGAAAGTTCAACTTATGCTGAACTTCAACTTTTAACATCCTTCCTGATCATAAACATCACATTGAACAGTCTCATTCCGATTAAATTCATTTCTCTCAAACTTTTTTTTTTGGCCCTTTTTGCATTTATTTATTTAATTATTAGGAAAGTTATTGTTTTTTTCTCCACTGGAAAAATCATGTCCTAATATGAGCTCTGACTCCTGCTGTGACCATGAACCAATCACCGCCCACTTCTAGTTCGCTGGAATTAAAACCACTCAACCCTCTGTGCAAAAGCTGTAGGATGCACTAAACTGTCTCCAGAGATGCACAATGCAGGTAAATAAATCCGAGTAAAGGGATATTAGACTGCGTTAGCAACACAAGATCACTGCATGACGACAACCAAACACTGCAGTGTGTCCAAATTCATTGAGGGTGAAAGAAAATTCATTTATCTATCAGTGGAAGGTGAAGTGTGTAGGGCAAAAGACGCTCTAGATGCAGAAATGAAGCAGAATATTCATGAGGTTTCATGATGTAATCACCTGAAAATGAGAATTGTGGTGTTCTTACCACAGAAGGATCAAATGACATCTACATTTTACCATGTTTCTAACAGCAGCTCAGAATGAACAGATTAAACACTGGCTTTAGAGAGGAATTTTCATGTTTTTCTATACATGTTTTACCCATAAAGACCCAAATATCCATCGACGACCAAAATCATTCACTGATCTAAACTGTTTAATACCTCTTGATCCATTAATCCTATCAATCCATGTAAATATTGGTGCAAAATGCAGTTTATCATGTTTTCATGGTCATCAGATATGACCCATTTGGATGTTCAGAGGCTCCGTATAGTTACCGTGGAAACACAGTCATCTTCTACAACATTGATTCACCAGTAAAACCCATGGAGATGAACCGATGTGGATGCAAACACTTGGTTTATACTCAGTTAATGTTATATTTTGTTGAAAATGTCACATTTTCTTCATTTTTCTGTTTCTGATATTATGACAATCAACTTTAATCTGAGCTTTTATGAATAGCTACATAAGCGGTACATAAAATACAGTCTACTCTCATTAAACCGCCCACCGTTATACCGCCATTTTCGCTCACCGCCGACCAAAACCATTGCACAAAAATCCCCAATGCATTATTCCATTAGCTACCGCCATTTCCGCCTATCGCCATCCGCCAGCCCAGTTCCATGCACAAACAACACTTATACCATTGATTTCCCGACCGTTATACCGCCAGCGTGATTGCCATCGAGTACACATAAATTTTAACAATGCACTGAAACAAACGCGCCAGATGCTGATCGCGACAAGCTACGAGTAGGTCTACGGAACGGCCACCGTTCATTTATCGCAGAACACTCAGTAGGTCAGGATGTCGGGAAGAGGACGTGGGATTAAGCCAAAGCCTCACGATGATGGGGTGTCATTTCCCGACACGGTATAATAATGCTTAAAATGTTTCCCCACTTTAAATGATCCCTTACAACATAACAGAATCAAGATTTATTTAGAAACGCAATTAGAACAGGTTAACGGAGGCAGCATAGACATCATATAGTAAAGACATGCACATTATGGACGCAACCCGTTGTAACGCCATTTTCGCTATACCGCCAATTTGGCCGTGAACGGAAGTTGGCGGTATAACGAGAGTAGACTGTATAGGAAAATACCAGATATTCACTTAAAAAATGCAAAATACACAACATGATATTTGAACCATTTGGACTTTCAGGGTCTTCGTAATTACCATGGAAACGCCGTTATCTGCTACAACACTGATTCACCAGTAAAACCCAAAGAGTTGGATCAATGACAGTGGATGGTTCATGTGATTAATGATATATTTTTCCAGAAAAAATTGCCTTTTTCTTCAGTTTTCTCTGTTTTGGATATAATTACTTTCAACTTTAATCTGAGCTTGAACGAACATCTACATAAGCACATCTACATACCAGATATTCACTTAAAAAATACCAAATACAGAGCATGATATTAGAGTAAAGGGTGATAAATCACTTAAGATGGTTAAAAATAAAGAAAAAATTATTTGAGAATTGACACAAAAGCAGCACTGGGTCTTTATGGGTTAAGGCAAGGATGAGTCCAACACAATACACAACCTTCTAACACAAAAAGTAACTTAATGTAACTGTTTTGATGGTATTTTACTGCAAAGGTGCAGATGCAGTGCAAGCATATTGTGTTAATAATTAAATCACATCAGAAAATTATTGTCTCACATAAGCATCATAATAATTTTTTGTTTTGTTACATTTAACTTACCATACGTCCATAAATTATTACTGTTTGTTTGTTAGCTTGTGTCAAACCCTGTTGGTACTTTAGAACAGTAGAAGAAGAGCAAAACTCTTAATAATACCCACACCAAATTACAGGTGTAAGAAATAAAAAATAATAACGATAAAATAAGCGCAGAGCAAATCAATACAATGGCCTGATACATTGGCCGGCCAATATATCAGGCCGATACATTGATTTTTTTTTTTTAATATTTTTTCAATAATTCCATCAGTCTTAATTTTTTTTTTTTTAAATCCGATATTTGATCAGTAGTAAAAATATTATTAGATATTTGATCAGGCACCTGTGTGGGCAGCACCTGAAGTTGAACTTTAAATCTAGTACATAAAAATGTCCCTACAGAGGATATAGACTGAAGTAAGTGCTTTTGAATCACATATGGACAGCTCATCAGGTAGACGTCTACATTTCATTGACCTGAGGGTTATTTTGGCCTGAGTTGATGGATATAATTGCTTTAGATAGACTTCTCAGAATAAATACTTCAGTTGCAACACTCTCTTGAAATTGTAATATTTATTTTAACCCTTTCATGCATGAATTACGAGAACCTTAATCATGATTTTTCTCCCGTTTGAATTCCTCTTCAGGCATGAAAAAAAAAAAAAAAAAAAGCGATTGACAGATTTTTATGAACCTATTTTTCATGGAGTTGCAAAAATGTCCACTCAAATGGATATGATACATTTATTTTTTGAAGCCAAGAAATGTGTATTTACTGGTACACTGTGAAAACTATGAACTAAAAACACTTTAATGCTGCTAATCTGATGTTTTCTCATATTTAAACATACTCTAATACTAGTTATTACTCACTTCATGGGGATAATATGCAAAAATACCCATTTTGTTAAAGAAAAAATGATAATTACAGTCTAATAACAAGTGATTTACATTCAAACGTGTTACTGCAGATCAGGTTTATTAAGAACAGCAAAGTTACATGATGCGTAAGTGTCCACTGTTTCGGCTGATATGGAACTAAAACAGCAAAATCCATGAACATACAAGAGAAGAGCAGTAGAATAACTGTCCACTGTAGTGACCACTATGCATGAAAGGGTTAATATGTTGTTACCATTATGTTGATAGCCATCCTCCAACATGCTGGTGTAGTCGCTGTTACATCAGCAGACAGGGTTAGCCTAAAATATTTGCATTCTGGTGGTTTGCATGAACATGGAGGCCTGGGATGGAGTCAAATTCCCACCCTGAATTACCAGTTCAGTCCATCCCCTCTGGCTTTAATAGCAGTCAAATGATTTTATTTGTCATAGTGGGCACAGTGGGAAAAGCTGAAGGGAGTTTTCTGAGAATATTTTAAGTAAAATTAAATGTTTGAAATGATTAAAGCCCATGGGGAGATGATTCTTTATGGGGGCAGTCACAGTTTTAACAGTAGAATATTTTAACAGTGTAATTCACAAATCATGCCAAGTACTACTCTTGTAATAACTGGGCCACAGATTGTTTTTAACCGACAGAAATCATAAATTTTGTATGACTAATTAAATTAAATGAAACAGGTGACCCACTAAGCAAACAAAAAAAAGATTAATCAGCATCTGGAAAGCACATCACAGATGAGGCATTCCAGAGTCCTTTTCCTCGTACTGTTTCCTTGTTCTTTTTTCTTACTTGCTTTCTTCATAGAAGTTAGTTCCGTCTGCACAGCTGACCAACCTGATCACAGTGCGACTGCAGATCTTATTCACCTGTGAAGGCTCGCTTACAGCTGAGCGACTGCCGGCGCTGGCATGCTGTACTCGCAGGTGAACAGTCGCCGTCCTGCTGAGGAGCAGCAACGGAACACTTTGAGCTGCCTTAACCCTTTTCTGTATGAATTATGAGAACTTTAATCAAGATTTTTTTTTTTTTTCCTGAGTGTTTTTATTCCTCTTTTGGTGTTAAAAAACAATGCGATTGAACATTTTTTTTATGAAGCTATTTTTTGTGGAGTTGCAAAAATGTCCATTCAGCTGGACACCATGTGTTTAATTTTTGAAGCAAAGACACATGTATTTACTGATATACTGTGTGAAAACTATGAAAAAAATAGGACCAATGGCCCTGTCGCTTACCGGCCAAATTAAAAACTTTGGGAAATGTATCCAGATGCCATTTATTACACTGGGTTACAAAAAGATATTTTTTGCAAGTTGTCTAGGTTTTTTCAACTGAATTAGGACCATTTTGCACCGCTAAATCCAAAAATGACATCTGTTTTTCCTCAATCAGGTCAGGTTTTTTTGCTAATTTGATTTTGAAAAATTTGATCTTCTCACAAAATTGATTACATTTTTGTAAACTTTATCTTGGTCACCAACTTTAATACCAAAATACCCAATACAGAGGTTCTTTTCAATTCAGGACATTCCATATAATCTCAGAGGTGTTTGCAAATTTACTGTACAAAAAGCTAAAATAGGTATGAAAAGGAGATGTGTGTCCATTATTGGAGTTAAACTTTGGAATGATGCCAACATAAATTTAAAAACATGTAATTCTTTTTTGTTTTTTAAGAAAATGGTTTGTAAGCTATTTTTGAAGCTTATAAATGCGATTAATTATCTGTTGTTGTTGTTTCTTTGGAGGTTGGTAGCCTAAAAAGTTGTAATATAGGATAGGCTTTGACAAGCAGTCTGCTTCTGCCTACACCTTTTCAGTCATTATTCAACACATGATGCTTGATTTTGTGATTCTGTGATTCTTTTTCTTTCTTTTGCGTGAAATGTCAATACTGTGTACAATATTTGGTGTTGTCATGACTGAATAAACTACTACTACTACTAAAATAAGATTGGCAAGCACACTTTATGAAACTTGTGACTTGATTCCTGTTAGGTACAATGGTGTATTCACCGCAGATGTAGCAGAATACGTCAGGCTTATTTTTGCAAGATCTTCTAGTCGAAGCCATTTCATTCATCTGTAATATTAAAAAAAAAACATTAATCATAAATTGGCGAAAGTAAAATCTTCAGAACTCGTTTATTGCAAGAAATATGACAGAATTTGGTATCATATGATGTGAAAATGCCCTTAAATGTAAGCAAAAATGTTAAAAAGCCAATATGTAGCATAGTTCAGAAAGTTGACCTGATTGAGCAAAATTAATGTGATTTTTGGATTCACAACACCAAAATTATCCTAAATCAGCTCAAAAAAACTTAAACAATACATTTGTTGTTGACCAGTGTTATCACCCAGTTCTGTGTATTTATTATATTACAGTAATAGCCCATGTTTTGGTCATATTCCAATCAGATCTGTAAAAATTCAAATTCCAACTTGATATCATTGATACTTACTGATTTATTGGATCAATCCACTTCCTATCTGTTATAATGGGGAAATTTTTCAAAGTGGCACCAAATCCAGAATCAGATCCGTATCCAAATAATTTCACTAACTTTTGTTGACATCATCATAAAGAAGCTGTATACCAAGTTTGAAGTCAATCAGAATTGTAGTTTCGGAGAAGAAGACGATTGAAATTTTTGTAACGGACGACGCCGATGAACGCCGCATGACGACAATAGCTTATGGCCTGTCGGCTGGTCAGCTAAAAAAAAAAACATTTTAATGCTACTAATCTAATGTTTTCTCACATTTTGGGCTGGCCATGGCTCAGGTGGTAGAGTGGGTTGTCCAGTAACCGAAGGGTTGGCTGTTCGAATCCCGCTCTATCCTAGTCAGTCTGTTGTGTCCTTGGGCAAGACACTTCACCCTTCTTGCCTCCAGTGCCACTCACACTGGTGTATGAATGTGTGTGAATGTTTGGTGGTGGTCAGAGTGGTGGTAGGCGCAAATTAGCAGCCACGCTTCTTTCAGTCTGCCCCAGGGCAGCTGTGGATACAGATGTAGTTTACCACCACCAGAGGGAGAATGTGAGAGTGAATGAATAATGGGTCAATAATGTAAAGCGCTTTGGGTGTCTAGAAAAGCGCTATATAAAATCCAATCCATTATTATTATTATTATTATTATTATTATTATTATTATTATTATTATTATTATTATTATTTTAACATACTCTGATACTAATTATTACTCACTTCATGGAGATAATATGACAAAAAAAAAAGTTGTTAATTAAAGTCTAATAACAATAACAAGCAACTGATTTACACTCAGACATGTTAGATCAGGTTTATCAAGAACAGCAAAGTTACAGTAATGTTATCATTTGCAGTGTATGGGATGATGCATACAACTACTGCAACCGGAGAGAGATCGGGCCATTGCCGGCCGAAACCTGTCACGGAGATGTGACAGCCGATTGTCCCGGTCCTGTGCAGCGGTTGTAACAGGCGGTCGACCACATCTGGGACGGTCGTTGGAGGAGCCGGTGGTGTGGTAACGCTCAGCAAGGCGTCCAACGGTAGTGTGGTGGACTCCAAACACCCTGGCTACGGCCCATCTACTCCGTCCAGCTTGAAGCATGCCAGTGGCTCAACCTCTGTCCGGTTGCAATAGTGTGTTTTTGCTCCATTTTGGTGTCTTTTTATAGGGAATGGTTGTGCACAATTGAGGAGAGGTCCAATTCATCTCTGAGATTCACTCATGAGCAGACATGGGTGAGGAATACAGAAATTACAGTTCTTATTGCTAATCAAAATCAACCAGAACCAGGCTCAGAATAGTACTGAACTCATTGTAGTTTGCAATTTTGCAATAACTGTCATATTTCTGAAAAAATTGAGAAAATGAAAATGGTGCGTTTCTTTTTCCTTGAGTGTATAAAATATGCAGTATTTAAAATGATCGTACCATGTATAAAAATATAATACAGGGTGGGGAAGCAAAATTTACAATGAACATTTAGTTGTTTTTTCTCAGCAGGCACTACGTCAGTTGTTTTGAAACCAAACATATATTGATGTCATAATCATACCTAACACTATTATCCATACCTTTTCAGAAACTTTTGCCCATATGAGTAATCAGGAAAGCAAACGTTGAAGAGTGTGTGATTTGCTGAATGCACTCGTCACACCAAAGGAGATTTCAAAATAGTTGGAGTGTCCATAAAGACTGTTTATAATGGAAAGAAGAGAATGACTATGAGCAAAACTATTACGAGAAAGTCTGGAAGATACTATTAACTCTTTCGGTGCCAGACAGTTAAGGGGCTAATAAGCCTTAAAAGTGCCACAGAATTTGGCCGTTTTTCAGTATTTCGCGTCGTTTTTATAATATTTGAAGAATCCTGCAGGAAATCGCTCGGTAACATCCGACCGATTGCTGATTAGATTCAAAACGCACCGGACGCAGCCGATTCATTATTGATCGTTATTTGCATAATTTATAATAATAATAATAATAATAATCTTTATTTATATAGCACTTTTCATACATTAAAAACTGTAGCACAAAGTGCTTTACATATCAGTTTAAAAATCAGTACCGCCCCCCACCCACACCCACCCACTCACCCGCACACACACACACACACACACACATATACATGCAAACCCACAAGCTCACACATACTTAAGAAGACTGACTGAGCACGGGTAGACCAGAACAAAAATGTACAAGTAAAAGTAAAACATCAATTTAGGAGGCGTTGTCTCAGGGAGCCATCTGCACCAGGAGGCAGCCGCCGACCCCGGCGACCAGGCACCAGCAACACAGCCCCACATCCCAACTAGTGGGAGAGGGCCAACTGGGACCCCCACCCACCAGAAAGGAGCGGACCCCAGTGAGAGAAGACGCCACAGCCCCCGGAGTCCACAGCCGCCCCCCGGCATGGAGGGCTCCCTCTGATGAAACACCGGAGAATAAGAAACATTAAAAAGATATAAAAATATTATTCGGTCGCGTGACCTCAAACTCCCGTCTGCTTGGTCTCAAAAGGGGGACACAGAAAGAACGTCATCGAATGTGAGAAAGAAATGGGGGTGGATGGTTTGTTTGTACACAAATGTGGCGTGTTCTCCAAAGCCGATCTGATCGGCCCTGTGGCACTTTAAAGGTTGTTTTCATAAAGCCAATTTAATCGGCCCATGACACTGAAAGAGTTAAAGAAGAATGGGAGAAGTTGTCACCCGAATATTGAGGAACACTTGTGCAAGTTTCAGGAAGCGTGTGAAGGCAGTTATTGAGAAAGAAGGAGGACACATAGAATAAAAACATTTTCTATTGTGTACATTTTCTTGTGGCAAATAAATTCTCATGACTTTCAATAAACTAATTGGTCATACACTGTCTTTCAATCCCTACCTAAAAATATTGTACATTTTGCTTCCCCACCCTGTGTATATACAATGTGCATGAATGAATGAATGCATGAATTTGTCCCGTTTACCCCCCCTTTACAGTGCCCCAGACTGCTCATGTCTCATCCTGGATTGTCGCCTATATGCCATTATTTACCACAGATGCACTAACTAGACTGCTGAATCCCTTTTATCGTGTTGCATCTCCAAACTGTTGTATTTCATGTTCTTGTGCTGTAATTTGTCCCAGTACTTTGACTGAGGTGAGAAGGTCACGTGGAGGGCTTCTGAAGGACTCTGCAGACGCCCACAACAACGCCTTCCCGTTTGCCGCCTGAAGCTCTGCTGACGTGCCTGACACTAACGCTTGATGAGAGCTGATTATTAAGTCCAATAACAGGCCTCATCGCATCAAGGATCAAAACATATGACTCCCCTCTGCCTGCTTGAACAAATGCCCCAGAAGCACCAAGTAATTTCAGCAGATGACTCTTCGGCAAATGAGCCCTTTGATCAGGTTACTGCTGGGCGATGAGAATTACAGCAATGAGCCTCTCAGCTACTTCTTGACTTAGTGTACATCTGTGGTTTGGACTCGAACCGCACTACTATTACAGTTGTACAACACTGACATCCTTTTTTTTGTCATTCAGTGTGGTTTTGGTTTTAGTTGTCTTTCATTTTACACATGCATGAGCAGTCGGAGTTGTATTTAGTTAGAGCTGTTTGTTTTTTTTTTCCAATTAGAAGGATTAGGTTATATTTCTAGGGGGAAAAAATTAAATACAGAACTCATACATTTACTTTGTAGAGTTGAAATAATGACATAGACCTGCAAAGATTATCTGTATAGTTTGGTGTTGTGTGTCTAAGGTTTCAGCGTTGAGAGCGGGATTTATATTATATATGTTTTAATATGTGTATTATTGTTATGAAATGGACAGTTTATTTTTCTTTTTAATATATGTATTATGGTTATGAAATGGACAGAGTTTATTTTTCTTTTTAATATGTGTATTATTGTCATGAAATGGACAGTTTATTTTTCTTTTTAACATGTGTGTTACTGTTATGAAATGGACAGTTTATTTTTCTTTTTAATATGTATATTACTGTTATGAAATGGACAGTTTATTTTTCTTTTTAATATGTGTATTATTGTTATTAAATGGACAGAGTTTATTTTTCTTTTTTAATATGTATATTGTTATGAAATGGGCGGAGTTTATTTTTGTTTTTAGTATGTGTATTATTGTTATTAAATGGACTGAGTTTATTTTTGTTTTTGATATGTATATTATTGTTAAGAAATGGACGGAGTTTATTTTTGTTTTTAATATTTGTATTATTGTTATTAAATGGACAGTTTATTTTTGTTTTTAATATGTGTATTATTGTTATTAAATGGACAGGGTTTTTTTTAAAAAACATGTATATTGTTATTAAATGGACAGAGTTTATTTTAGTTTTAGATATCTATATTGTTGTGAAATGGACAGAGTTTATTTTTGTTTTTAATATGCGTATTATTGTTATGAAATGGAAAGTTTATTTTACTTTTTAATATGTACATTATTTTTATTAAATGGACAGAGTTTATTTCTTCTCAATCCCCATCCCTAGTCAAAACTATTAAAAATCCATGATCTTGTAAAATATTATACAGCAATAATCTTATTTAAAGCATTCAACAAATTACTACCAAGTAATATACAAAAAAACTTCACAATTCGGTAGAGTACTCATAATTTGAGAGGCTTTGGAGATTTTGCATTACCCAAATTTTGAACCACTCGTAAACGTTTTTGTGTGTCTGTATGTGGAGTGAAACTTTGGAACAGTCTGGATATCCAACACAAGCAACGCCAAAATATCCACTGATTTAAACTGTTATATGTACATATGGACTGGTCCCAGTATACAGATGGAGGGTCTTAATACTGTTCCATCAGTATTCTGTCTTATATGTTCATGTGTGCTTGTTGCTCCTCATCTAGTTGGTCTGTGTTGTCCTTTATCTTCTGCTATTGTTCTTACCATCGCTGGTATGTGTTGCCCTTTACCTTTAGTGCTATTGTAGTTTTTTGTTTGTTTTTTTTCTTACCATTGTTGGTATGTAATTATTGCTGTTCTTTACCACTTGTGGTATTGTAGTTTTTTGTTTTTACCATTGTTGGTATGTAATTATTATAATTTAAGTTGATGGTTAACTGTTACCTGTTGTAACACCACCAGGAATGTACTTTGTTTCTATTTTTTACACACATTTTGGTTATATAATGTAAATACTGTCAAATGAGTTTAATTAGGTCTATTTTGTTCATTGTTCTGGCTCAAAGTCAAAGGACAGGAGTGAGTATTTAAAATGATATTATGTTCAGTTATTTGATGATGAGAATGAGGGTGGGATTAAATAAGTTTTTCTTCTTCCCACTCCTTTTCGAGTTTAGATGAATGATTTTTTTTTGGAATTTTGAATTTGCATGTATTCTGTAAATGCTCAAAATAAACAAACAAATGAACATTGCTTATACCATACAATGCTTCTGCAGTGTTTTTTGACAGGGCAGTGTTTTTACATGGAGATACAGCTAGGTAGTATTTTATCCACAGAGGCTTCTTCATGTGTTCAGCTGTCAGTCAAACAAGGCTCAAGAGGCCATGACCTGTGACCCTGCTGAAAGTGACCAATTATGAGCGGGCCAGTGCCCTCACTGGTTTCCGCCCACAGACACAGTCAAAAGTCAGATCTACTGGACTAAGTACAACTGAGCTGTACAGACCAGACCCACTCATATACAGCTGGTGTTATTGTTCTTATGTTCGTGCACTTTGACTCTGTGTGACTGGTTTCTCATTCATAACAGCTCATACAGCTCTCACATACTGAATTTACCCACTGGACATATATCCAGTGAGTGGGCCTTTACTATCTGCATATGTGAAATGATATTAGCTGCTTGACTCTTGACCTTTGGTAGAAATTGGACACCATAACTCACACAGTCTTAGAACTACTAATTCTGACACATACTTAACAATAATGTAATAATAATGCATAATTAAAGCTGCAAACAGCATTGGGCAGGACCTCGCACCGGGCATTCCGCCTCCCATACATTCCGCCTCCCATGCGTTCCACCTCCCATACATTCTGCCTCCCATGCATTCCACCTCCTGTGTGTTCCGCCTTACATACATTCCGCCTCCCATGCGTTCCTCCTCCCATACATTCCGCCTCCCATACGTTCTGCCTCCTGTGTGTTCCGCCTCCCGTGCGTTCCACCTCCCATACGTTCCGCCTCCCATGCATTCCGCCTCCCATGTGTTCCGCCTCCCATGTGTTCCACCTCCCGTGCGTTCCGTCTCCCATGCATTCCGCCTCCTGTGTGTTCCGCCTTACATACATTCCGCCTCCCATGCGTTCCTCCTCCCATACATTCCGCCTCCCATACGTTCTGCCTCCTGTGTGTTCCGCCTCCCGTGCGTTCCGCCTCCCATACGTTCCGCCTCCCATGCATTCCGCCTCCTGTGTGTTCCGCCTCCCATGTGTTCCGCTTCCCATACATTCCGCCTCCCTTGTGTTCCGCCTCCCATGTGTTCCACCTCCCTGTGACCGTCGACACCTCAGCTCCACTCACACCTGTCTGTTCCGACACCAGCCCCCTCCCTTTTGCATCCATCTTACTTTCTTCCCTACAGAACACCTGCACCTTTCTGCTGAAACCACCATCACCTTTTAATGAGGCTTTTATTTTGAAAAGCCTACTGTGTGTATATGCATATGTGTGTGTGACAGAAAGAATCCGTTTGAGTGAGTTGAAATTGAATGAACAGCTGATCTGTCTATCTATCTATCTATCTATCTATCTATCTATCTATCTATCTATCTATCTATCTATCTATCTATCTATCTATCTATCTATCTATCTATAAAACTGAGGGTTTTACTTTGAAAGGCATAACATACAGTCCAAATACCAGAAGCAGGCTGGGTATCTCACACCCAGGGGTCAGCAACCTGTGGCTCCCTGTGGTTTTGGGAACATGAATAATGAGTATTTAATTTCCAGACAAAGGAAAATAAAAGTCTCAACCTGGCTTTTCTGCCGCTGTCCAAAATAAATTACATTATATAGCCTAAATGTCATAGACTAAATATGTTCTAAAATTACAGTTTATTTGCAACATAGTATAGCAAACTATTACATGATCAAAAACAAATTCATTTTAGCAAAAAAAAAAAAAAAAAGTCTCCATGTTGAATTTCTGGGGTCGCAAGAAATTTGTGATGTTAAAATGGGGTCACGAGCCAAAAAAGATTGGGAACCACTGGGTTAAAGTATGTAATTTAAAATGCTTATTATCAGTAGCTGGGTTTCCATTACAGTTTTCCACAAAATAAAAGTGAGATTTCTACAATTTCAACAAACTTGTAGGTGTTTCTGCTGAAGAGTGTCTTGCGACTTGTCGGAATTCTTGTAAAATACTGTATCGTTCTCGCAAGACGCTCGTTTAAGGAAGATGAACACTGAGTTTCCTTCCAAACCTCCACGGTGTTGGTACTGTAGTGTAGGTTCATCTACTGCTATTACAGTGACTAATAATAGTAATAATAATAATAATAATAATAATAATAATGGATTGGATTTATATAGTGCTTTTCTAGACACCCAAAGCGCTTTACATTATTGACCCATTATTCATTCACTCTCACATTCTCCCTCTGGTGGTGGTAAACTACATCTGTATCCACAGCTGCCCTGGGACAGACTGACAGAAGCGTGGCTGCCAATTTGCACCACCGACCACCACCGAACATTCATACACCAGTGTGGGTGGCACCGGAGGCAGGGAGGGTGAAGTGTCTTGCCCAAGGACACAACGGACTGACTAGGACAGAGCGGGATTCGAACCGCTAACCCTTCAGTTATTGGACAACCCACTCTACCACCTGAGCCACAGCCACCCCAAACAAAACTGTCTTAAACAAAAGAAGAATGGAACATAGAATCGTCCCAAGGCAAAGTCCTTGTTCATGGCAGCGTCCACGCAGAATGGATTTCTGGGACAGAACTGTACATCAGGAATTCACCAACGAGTTGTGGATCCAGAATTTCTGAATGACTAGGGCAACGTTTAAAGAACTGTGAGATGGTTTGTTACATCTATATTCTGTCTTGTTTTATCTTGTTTGCTCTTTGTTTTTTGTGTGTTTGTAGATTGTTATGTTACTTTGTCTTATTGCTTACTTTATTGCGTATTCATTTATGTTGCCTTCAAGGATTTATGTATGAATGTACTTATTTATTTATTCATTTACTTTTCTGGTATGTCAACATGGGTGTTTATGTATGAGTATGTGAGGATGATAAGTGAGGTTAATTACTAACAAAAGATCCAAGGGACTTGATTTTTCATATATTCTGCTGATAGGAAGCTAAAGGATAGACTGTTGTGTGGAGAAGGGGTGAGATTACATAAGTTATACTTCCTCCCACTCCTTTTCGAATGTGCAAATGAAGTCATACTTGTTTCATGTATATGTATAAGTTTCATTTTTGTTTGTTTTTTTCCCATGATCTCTTACTATCTGCTTACTTCTAAGGACTAAGTGAGATTACTTTTAGTTGCATATTCGAAATAAACTAAACTAAATTTAAAAAAAAAAAAAAGGAAAAAAAAATGTTATTGAACCTCTCGTGGCACCAGACTTGTCATACCCTCTGGAAGCAGTTCCTACAAAAAAGCGAGTGTCTACTGCCTGATACAAACTAGATCCACCTGTTCTGAGTACAGGGTCAGAGGTCAGACGTTTGGCCTGAGCAAAACCACCATGCACAGATGTGTGAAAATGCACAAAATGTGTTTCCATTACACTTTTGGGCTCTTGTTCTATATATCGAAACGTCTCAAAAACCACCTCATGAGAGCGTAAAAACTTTTTTCTGATCTTTGACAATTTTTGTGACATTTCAGTGTTTACATTACCAGTTTTCTATTGCCCAATTTACATTTCGCGCATTTCTGAAGGCAATGGAAACTCAGCTATTGTCTTTCCAGTTTTTGTGCTTAGCTAATGCCGGTCTTTTGGGTGGTCCAACAATCATGGTAAAAAATAAAGTTTCAGATAACCTCAATTAGAACCCTGCATTAGGTTTTGGCATTCAAAAGATGATTTAGGAAGAAATTTGGAAGATAAAGGAGATGTTTTAGAGGTTGCACAAGTTGCTGGAAGTGTCCTGGAAATTGACTAATTGTTCATTTTCAGCATAGCCAAGCTGACCTGCTAAGAGAAGCAGCAGTACTATCAAAACCAAGGTTTGAGTGCTCCATCTAGCAATATATGTATGAAGTAAGGCCACCGACATCTTTGGTACTGGAGTGAAGAATTGGTTGGCCTGGCATTCTTCGACTCCAGTGTGACACAAGAGCAGAAGCAACTGATGGTTCACAACATGATGGAAAATGAAGATTCAGAGGTTCCACTAAAGCGTTGGGATTCCCTTAATCAAGCAGATTATGAAGGGAAGCAGATCAGTGGTTTTGTCACCACCAGCACCATGCGTTTGTTTGAAACTTTGGATCTGCCACAAACATTCTTCAGAATTCCTCCAGAAGACTGGGCTGATGATGAAGACTTTCAGAAGGCTGCTCAAATTGTGCATTCCAGAAAAGTTGTCAATGATGTTGCTGAAAGAGGGGTGGAGCTTATTCAAGACTTCAACTGTAGCCGAACAAAAAATGAAGATCACAAACAGTACTGGCTCCAAGCTGTCAAAGAACATTTTTTTGTAATTTCAATAAAGCAACAGTGGTTGCTGGACTTTCTAAGTAACATTTTTATGCGAGTTGCAGTTTGATTTTGAGAATAAAATTACAAATTATTCTAATATGCCTTATTCATTTAGCTAGTTATGCTATAGTATACAGAGCAATCTGCACGTGTATTGTGCAACCTCTAAATATTAATTAATTTGCATAAAATTTGGACCGAAGTAATTTGGCCAGATATGGAACCAAATGCAGGGTTCTAATCCAGAGAATCTTAAAAAAAATTTTTGGACCACCCTACTGGCCTTGTTGTTATTTCTTAGAAGGCTGTTGGTTCCAATATCTGATACTCTTAATATTTATTTTCCTTTCTTCAGACCAGAGTGGTTTATATAAAGGTCAGAATACCGTGACCCCCAAAGCAATCAGAGAATGAAAACAGGAAATTAGGGAAATGCACCTCGGCTCACATTACATTTGAACCTCTGAGGAACCTCGTGGGTGGATATTATAATCACTCAACAACAATGACCTCAGGAATGGGTTAGTTTTAAGTTAACAGTGTATCTTTCATAGCGCTTAACCTTTCACCAAAGCATCCCTCCTCCATATGATTCCCACATAAAACATCACATTTAGCTCTTAAGCGGATAATAAAACTCCCATTTGTTCATTTTTCAAGACTAGAATAGATGTCAATACATTTTGGGAAAGGTAGCTCAAACTTGAAATTTTTTATAATAATAATAATAATAAACTTTATTTGTATAGCACCTTTCATACAGAAATTGTAGCCCAAAGTGCTTCACATTGACTGAAAAAATACAATATTAAAATACATTAAGATTTGATTAGAAATACAATAAAATAAAAATAAATATAAAAACAGCGCACATTAAAATATTTGATTATGCATAGAATTTTTGAAGTGCAAGAAATAAAATGAAATTTGAGAGAAATACAATAAAATAAAAATAAAGATAAAAGCAGCACACATAAAAATATTTGATTATGCATAAAATTTTTGAAGTGCAAGAAATAAGATAAAATTTGAAATACAATAAAATAAAAAATAAAAACAGAAATACAATAAAATAAAATAAAAATAAAAACCGCACATTCCTGGTTCCTGAATTGTGACCCCATTTTTATCTCCTTTCAAAGGCTAATGAGAATAAAAATGTTTTTAATTTGGTTTTAAATATATTCAGTGAACTGGCTTCTCTAATGTGTTTTGGAATTGTATTCCATTACTTTGGTGCATAGTTAGTAAAGGCTGCGTCCCCCATTTTCTTTGTAATATTTCTGGGAGTCGCTAGTAACCCTGCGTTTGATGACCTCAGTGTTCTAGTTTGTACATAATTGATCAGTGAGTTTGCAATGTAACTTGGTCCGGTTCCATTTAGAGCTTTATGATTTAAAAAAAAAATCTTCCTATTTACGAAATACGTGCGAGGGGCGGGGTTTGTTGTGCCTGGCACCACTTGTTAGATCGGTTTTATACTTTGGTACAATTACATTTCGTGTGACTGTCAATAATATAAATCTAAATATAAGTTTCTAGGAACATTTCCCTACTTTAAAGCTGCATGGGGGAATAGAATAAACTTTAAAAGGGTCATATTTTGCTAAACCCACTTTTATTAGTCTTTGGTTCATTTATTTGTGTATTTAGATCCTAATAAGTTCATAAAGTTTGAATTTGAACCCTCCAGGTGCTGCAAAGCTATCTTTATATTCATTCTGGCGAAAATCGAGTGCTATTCTGCAACCTGTTTTAATTCCTGCTTGATTTGCCACGTTTTATAACTAGTTACATCACAACATTTGCACATATAAGGTCAAGACTTCAGACGAACATTTCTCTGAGTACGACATAATTGTTTATTAGGAGCAGCGATTGTAGTCCATACTGAAAATATGTCCAAACTTCGAGCCGATTACCTAAAATATTCAGTTGTTGGTTGTATTAATGAACACAAGTGGCTGAACGGGACAACAACCTGAAGGGGTGGGGCCTGAAGTGGCTCATTTACATTTAAAGGGCAAGCACTCAAAACAACCTTTCTGGTGTCATTACTCAGAAATAGGGTTGAAGATGGACGTGTGGAGTTGAATTAATGAAGAATTCAGACCCAAACATAGCATTTGCAGTTTATGTAGACCACAGGGAAATGTTTTAAAATGCATAATTACATTTAAAAAAGTAAAATGTCACTCCTTTAAATAAACTTTTTTTTTTTTTTTTTTTTTAAAGAATATGGCTGGTTTAATTTGCTATATGTAAGAGGTATATTTGTAACTATGGTGACAATAGAATTAATCAAAAAAAAAAAATTAAAGTTCAATTTTCTGTCTTCTCTACCCCCTAGTGGTAGTTTTGCAGATTACATGCTTGAATGCGCACCAGTTTTTAACCTGATTGATTTTTCTCCAAGTCTTATATTGTCAGAATAAACGCAAACACACTGAAATAAATTAGATTTTCCAATTTTAATTTGATAAATTGACATTGAAGCTAAATGCTACTCTACCAGTTAAGTGATGGCTTGGTTTTGCATTTGTCTTAATTGTGAACATAATGTGCATCATGTACATAACTGTTATTTTAAGGGAAAAGATAAATGAGATAGAGCGGATTAACCCTTTCATGCACAGTGGTCACTACAGTGGACAGTTCTTCTCCAGCTGTTCTCTTGTATATTCATGGGTTTTGTTGTTTTAGTTCCAGGTCAGCCAACACAGTGGACACTTATGCATCATCCCATACACTGACATTCATAACATTACCTTTCACTTTGCTGTTCTAGATAAACCTGATCTGCAGCAACAGGTTTGAGAGTCAATAATTTGCTATTTGTTATTGGACTGTAATTAACAGTTTTCTTAAACAAAATGTTTTTGTTTTTTATGTATCTATATAATATTATCTCCATGAAGTGAATAATATCTAGTATATGTGTTTGCTAAAATGTGAGAAAACATCAGATTAGCTGCATTTAAAAAAAAAAAAAGAAAATTCATAGTTTTCACACAGTATTTAACTTTCTGATATTGCGTTTTAAATACAGGATCAAAACATGGTATTTGAATTCTCTCTGACAGGACATTTCAGAGACAATTTAACAGGTTAGTGTTGCTAAATGACCCACATTTTTACTTTCAAATTCATAAGGGATTATCCTAAACAACGAGCTACATTAATATTGAAATAAATGTTAGAATGGCGATCAATTAATCCTTTCATTCATAGTGGTCGCTACAGAAGACATCGATTCTACAGCTGTTCTCTTATATTTTCATGGATTTTGTTGTTTTAGTTCCATATCAACCAACACAGTGGAGGCTTAAACATCATCCTATACACTGTAATTCATACCGTTATTGTAAATTTGCTGTTCTTCATACACCTAATCTGCAGTGATATGTTTAAGCGTAAAAAATTGCTTGATATCGTTATTAGACTGCAATTAACAGGGTTTTTGTTTTGTTTTGTTTTTTTAACAAAAAGGTGGGGGTTTTTTGCGTATTATCTCCATGAAGTGAATAATAACTAGTATTACAGTATGTTAAAATGTAAGAAAACATCAGATTAGCGGCATTAATCCTTTCATGCATACTGGTCACTCCAGTGGACAGTCATTCTCCAGCTGTTCTCTTGTATATTCATGGGTTTTGTTGTTTTAGTTCCATATCAGCCGACACAGTGGACACTTATGCACCATCCCATATCCTGACATTCAGACCATTACTGTAACTTTCCTGTTCTTTTATCTAAATCAATTGCTAATTGTTATTAGACTGTAATTTACAGAGGTTTTTTTTTGTTGGTTTTTTTGTTTTTTTGCATATTATCTGAGTGAGTAATAACTAGTTCAAATGTGAGAACACATCAGATTAGCAGCATTAACCTCCTGAGACCCAGGAAAGTGTAAATTTAAGTTGTTTTTTTTTTCCATTAAACAATTGTCTTGATTGGAAACTGCATAATGTAAAAGGTTTTTTTGTTTGTTTTTTTCAAATACATTTTTATTTATTTATTTATTTATTTTTATGGAATGCTCTTTGCAATGGACAACATTTTTTAAGTGAAACTGTCACACCTTTGTCCCCTACAGAGGACAAAAATGCATTGCTGGGTCTCAGGAGGATAAAAATGTTTTTATTTCATAGTTTTCACACAGTATGTCAGTAAATACATGTTTCTTTACTTCAAAAATTAAAGGCATGGTGTTCAGCTGAGTGGACATTTTTGTAGTGCCATGAAAAATATGTTCATTAAAAAAGAAACAATCACATTGTTGTTTTTTTTAATGCCTAAAGAGGAATAAAAACACTCAGGAGAAAAAAAATCTTGATTAAGGTTCTCATAATTTATGCATGAAAGGGTTAAACGTGTTTTCATGATATAGTTTTCACACAGTTTATCAGTAAATACACGTTTCGTTGCTTCATGATGTCCAGCTGAGTGGAAATTTTTGCAACTCCATGAAAAATAAGTTCTTTTTTTTTTTTTTTTTCATTTGCATTGTTTTTTTAATGCCTAAAGAGGAATAAAAACACTCAGGAAAAAAATCTTGAGATTCTCATAAGTCATGCATGAAAGGGTTAATTTCCAAGAGTCACTAGAGATAAAATAAAAAAAAAAAAAAGGAAAAAAATATATACAGAGAGAGAGAGAAAGACAGAAAGTAAAAACAGTATCAGAGAGAACAGAGATAGAAGAAATCGTGTGGAGATACAGAGGACACATAAACACACACCCAGCGAGACAAAGGCAGCGTTTGAAGGTTGGATAGATTGCTTTGAGGTGAGGATTGCAGAGAAGATGGCTTTTAGCTCTGAGGGAGGCAGCCCAAGAGGTCTGGCCCAGAATCAGCCGGTCTGATCTCAACTGTCAGTCAGTGAAGGATTACAGCAGGGCCAGGTCAAGGAATAACAAATACAGAAAAGAGGAAGAAAATATTACATGGGTTACACTTGATCCAAGACTCTCCTGCTCATGTGCTGAATACGGGACCAGAAGGAGAGGACCAAACATGCACGTATTTTGATGTTTTTCTAGTAGATTTCATATTGATTTTAAAGCTCTACAGAGTCCTATAGGCACCTGGTGCTTTGAAAACATACTTTTATCGTTTGCTTCAGAAATATCCATCAGGCTTTGAAGTGTTGGCTCTTTAGTTGGTCTGAAAGTGCAGGACAGGACATTAAAAGGGTACTTCTATGAAAGTGGTCCTTAAAAACAGGACATGGGGGCTAAAAATTCAAACTAGATGTAGACGAATGTTATGAAGTAAATGTGGAAGCACTTTGGGTCTTTTTTCAAATAAATACTTACTGAGATAAAAGACAAACTATTTTTCAGATAAAACACATTTTTATATTATTTTTCATTATATTTAATACAAAAATCTGCATGTAACCTGGTCAAAAGGACACGAAAATTACGCGCTACTGTTTTTTAAAATATCTTGTTATTTTCTCTCTGGTACATTTTGAGAATTGAACTAATTATGTAAGGCAGAGTGTTTCACAAAAATGACCTCTGTTGCAAAATCATTCGTGATTTATATGCGTTTAAATGGGCAGGTTCTGTATGTAACACCAGTGGACACAATGGGTTACATACAAAACCTGGAATGAGACTGAGATTCATGAAAAACCCACGTCTGGATTAGAAAAACCACTAGGATCAACAAATTTAACACAGTGTCTTTATTTATAGTGCTATGTAAGACCATTTACAGCCATGTTTTCCAGATAAAATACACCGACACCTAGGTAGTTTTTCATGTCCCAATTTTGGTCCTATTCATAGGTCCAATATTTTATTAAAAAATCATTAATTTTGGGATGGCTCAGAGCAAGAGTATAATTTTTCTTGTGTTTATCTGAGGTCATCATTCGGTGCATCCTTGGGGAAAGTATGTCTAAATTTTTCTTTTATTATTGGGTCTAAAAAGCTGGCAAAGTGTCAGGTACCAAAATGTACCCTGTGTCATAGAAGTGCCCATTAGGTAAACAGCAGTATATAGTCTTCTTCTTTTTCAGTGTTTGCGTTGAAGGTTCAAAAGGTGTTGATAATTTTGTTTGGTTTTTTTCATCACCCCACCCTCCAAAGGGGAGGCAAGGGGTATTGTTTTTGGTTCAGTTTGTTTGTCAACACTTTAGCAGCAAAACTACTGGTTGAATTCATACCAAATTGGGTTTATAGATTGCCAGTGACCCAGAATAGATGTAATTACATTTTGGGAAAGGTAGGTAAAAGTATAAATTTTTATAATTTTTAAAAAATCTTCCCATGTACTTATAATGAGCGAAATACGTGTGCGGGGCGGAGTTTGTTGGGCCTGGCACCACTTGTTTTTATTGCAATTTTTATTTTTCATTCAACAGAAAAAAAAACAGTGTCTTCAAACTAGACACACAACAAAACATACACAACAGCTCTTACATGAGAAATGACAACAAAACATAATGCAGGAGGTGGCAAGTCAGACTTACAGTGTACAGGAGTCACATTTATGAATATTCACCTGCACCATCCATCCATCCATTATCTTCCGCTTTATCCGGGGCCGAGTCATGGGGGTAACAGTCTAAGCAGGGATGCCCAGATTTCCCTCTCCCCAGACACCTCCTCCAGCTCTTCCGGGGGGACCCCGAGGCGTTCCCAGGCCGGCCAAGAGACATAGTCTCTCCAGCGTGTCCTACGTCTTCCCCAAGGTCTCCTCCCGGTGGGACATGCCCGGAACACCTCCCCAAGGAGGCGTCCAGGAGGCATTCAAAACAGATGTCTGAGCCACCTCAGCTGGCCCCTCTGGATGTGGAGGAGCAGTGGTTCTACTCCGAGCTCCTCCCTAGTGACCAAGCTCTTCACCCTATCCCTAAGGGTGCGCCCAGCCACCCTACGGAGGAAACTCATTTCGATCGCTTGTATCCGGGATCTTGTCCTTTCGGTCATGACCCAAAGCTCATGACCATAGGTGAGGGTAGGAACGTAGACTGACCAGTAAATCGAGAGTCATGACAGACCAATACAACGACCGCATCACTGCAGACGCTGCACCAATCCGCCTTTCAATCTTGCGCTCCATCCTTCCCTCACTCATGAAGAAGACCCCAAGATACTTTAACTCCTCCACTCCACAAGTGCACAACAATCCTTTTGAATAGGGTGGAGAAGAGGTCTGGTCTGACATAGTCCAAAAATAGGACCAATGGCCCTGTAGTTTACCGGCCAAATTAAAAGCTTTGGGAAATGTATCCAGATGCCATTTATTATCACCCAGTTCTGTGTATTTATTATATTACAGAAATAGCCCATGTTTTGGTCATATTCCAATCAGATCTGTAAAAAAATTCAAATTCCAACTTGATATAATTGATACTGATTTATTGGATCAATCCACTTCCTATCTGTTATAATGGGAAAATTTTTCAAAGTCGTACCAAATCCAGAATCAGATCCGGATCAAAATAATTTCAATCCCTTGTGTTGACATCATCATACAGAAGCTGTATACCAAGTTGGAAGTCAATCAGAACTGTAGTTTTGGAGAAGAAGACGATTGAAATTTTTCTCCATAAGAGCCCATGTTAAATTTTCCGTAAGTTCCCAGATCCAGAAGAAGATCCTGATAAGCATGTGGACATTGTGTTTTGGTCATCTCCCCATCAGGGCTGGACTGTAGAAATTTACACTGGATATCATCTATATTTACTGAGTTATTGCATCGATCCACTTCCTATCTCTTATAATGGGGAAATTTTTCAAAGTCGCACCAAATTCAGAATCAGATCCGGATCCAAATAATTTCACTAACTTTTGTTGACATCATCATACAGAAGCTGTATACCAAGTTTGAAGTCAATCGAAATTGTGGTTTCGGAGAAGAAGATGATTGAAAGTTTTGTAACGGACGACAGACGACGACGGACACAGCATGATGACAATAGCTTACGGCCTGTCGGCTGGTAAAAAAAAAGGGCACCAGACTCTGTAGAACTGATCTACACTGTCATGTATAATATTGGTAAGATATTCTCGGGGGATCAATTCAAAAATTATTTTGTGCCAACCACAGACAGAACGAGTCTCATCACTGACCCACTGCAAAAGAATATAAGGACGTGTTCTGGTATCCTGTCTGTTTTGTCCACTTTGGATTTATTTTAAAAATAGGTGTGTCTGACTCAGTAAAATGCATAATTATGCCTAGAAAATAATTTTGGACCATGTTCAGTGATGCATGAGTCACTGCTGAAGCAAAACAGCAACATCAAGCATCTCCAAAATAGATCCCTTTAACCTGATAGTGTCTGTTATACTAAGTATGGAACTCTTTTGTATTAATAGCCAGGGTGCGATTTGGGGGGGGGGGGGGGATCAAAACCCCCTCTGGTTTTTACATCCCTACTTTTGCTCATTGAATTTCATCCTCAGGGACAACCAACCAACTGAAATAACAGGCAGGTTGTGACGGAGTTTTCGAACACCTATATTGTACATAGCCCAGTATTTGTGTGGGGGGGGCATAGAGCAGTGGAGTCCAGTGGATACAAGTTAGAAGTTGGGAAAATTTCGTGGAAGATCCGCTGTATAAAAGAGTAAAGTATGTAAATCTTCACTTTTGTTTCAGGCCAGTGTTAGTTATGTTAGTTATGGACCACACCCCCACGTATATAACAGCCCCCCCACCACCACCACACTAACACACACACACACAAAAAAAAAAAAACAATCCCCCCCTCTGTGTTTTTTATGACAAATCGCACCCTGTTAATAGCAACTTGTTTTACTCAACTGGAAAGGAGTTCCATTAAAGCAACAAATACTGATGATCACACTGGGTTACAAAAAAATGTTTTTTTGCAAGTTGTCTAGGTTTTTTCAACTGAATTAGGACCATTTTGCACCGCTAAATCTAAAAATGACATTTGTTTTTCTCAATCAGGTCAGGTTTTTTTGTTAATTTGATTTTGAAAAATTTGATCTTCTCACAAAATTGATTACATTTTTGTGACTTTATCAGTTGATTTTTTTATATAGCTCTCACCCAAAATAGGTTTAAGAGAAAAAAAATCATTTGATCACTTGATTCCTGTTAGGTACAATGGTGTATTCACCGCAGATGTAGCAGAATACATCAGGCTTATTTTTGCAAGATCTTCTAGTCGAAGCCATTTCATTCACATGTAATATTAAAAAAAAAAAAACATTAATCATAAATTGGCAAAAGTAAAATTTTCAGAACTCGTTTATTGCAAGAAATATGAAAGAATTTGGTATCATATGATGTGAAAATGCCCATAAATATAAGCAAAAATGTTAAAAAGCCAATATGTAGCATAGTTCAGAAAGTTGACCTGATTGAGCAAAATTAATGTGATTTTTGGATTCAGCACACCAAAATTATCCTAAATCAGCTCAAAAAACTTCAACAATAAATTTGTTGTTGACCAGTGTCATAATAACAAACATTTGTAAATCACACATGTTTAGGCAATCAGTTGGATGTTCCACTCACTTCTGCATGGAACGTATAATTTTGAAACCTTCTTAGTTTGCCTTAAAATTTAGCATCTTGTCCTCGTAGATTCTAAAGCTTGATATATTTTATGTAGCGCATTTAACATTTATCAAGCAATAGAATTTACAAGGTGGCAAGAAGGTTCTTTTAGATTTTAACCCTTTCATGCATGAATTATGAGAACCTAAGTCAATATTTTTTTCTTGAGTGATTTTTTTTTTTCCTCTTTTAGGCATGAAAAAAAACATGCAATTGAATTTTTTTCCACAAAGTTACACAAATGTTCACTCAGTTGGACACCATGCGTTTAATTTTTGAAGCAAAGAAACATGTATTTAAAACCCATCATCAGAAAGTGATATACTGTGTAAAAAAAAAAAAAAAAGGAAATAAAAACATTTTTAATGCCGCTAATGCCTTTTTCTCACATTTTAACATACTCTAATACTAGTTGTTGCTCATTTCATGGAGATAATATGCAAAAAAAAAAAGCGTTTTTGTTCAAGAAAATTGTTAATTACAGTTTAATAACAATTAACAATTGATTTACACTCAAACATGCTACTGCAGATCAGGTTTATCAAGAATAGCAAAATTACAGTAATGGTATGAATGTCAGTGTTTGGGATGATGCTTAAGTGTCCATTGTTTTGGCTGATATGGAACTAAAACAACAAAATTCATGAATATACAAGAGAACAGCTGGAGAATAACTGTCCACTGGAGTGACCGCTGTGCATGAAAGGGTTAAAAGGCAAACCTAATGATTTTGTTGTATTTTCTAATATGATATTCAAATGAGTTCAGGTCAAAGGTCATGTTTGGTCATTTTATGGAGCTTGGTATGTATTAAAGGCACTATTTAAGTATTATATGCATGAATAATATATAAGTGGATGAAATTGCTTACAAGCTTTGCTGTGATTTTTAGGAAACATTGCTGGTGCAAGGTGATGTCAAATGGGGTTGAGTTCAGCTGCTGCTGTAGCAACACCTGGAGGTTTAGATAGTTGGAGAACATCAATATATGCATCATAAGCTAGATCCTTCTGGGAATCAAAAATTCAACTATTTCTGAGTAAGTCTATGAAAGTGGGCCAAGTAGGTACAGAAAGTAGACTAACCCGTTTGCTTCTTGTCATAGAAAAGCCCTTAAAAAGAATCAAATAAGGATAAGTATTTCCTTATTTGATTCTCTTTAAGGAAATAAGAGAATCAGGAAATAATAAGGAAATACTTATCCTTATTTGATTCTTTTTAAGGGCTTTTCTATGACGTCTCTTTAATATTGTGACTGCATTTCCTCCTCCCTTCATGTTGCCACGTGTTTAGAACTCCAGCAGCACTTGTTATATAGAGGAGTTTTATTGAATTCTAGATACTGGCCAACATGTTTTGTTGAGTTTCCTTCATCAGGGTCATCAGGAGATGCATAACCAGCTGCATTTAGGCCACTAGAAAATATTCAGAATTAAATAAAGGTTGTCTATACAAATGCTGCTGGAGTTCTTGCCCTGTAGATAGTTTTTCTCCTTGTCTGTGCACTTTGGATGTAGATGCGTCAGAGCTGATTTAGATTTACTTCAGTTAGCCACTTCACCGTTACAATCAAGAGGCAACAACCACTGTTCAAAACTGAAGCCAATATGGAAGTATCACCAACTGTAATACCATAAATGGCCACTAGATACTGACGATAAACAGAGGCACGATTTACTTTCATTTCTGTTAAACAAAATCCCCACCTGGACTTAACTACGCAAATATTTCAGATCCTTCTATTTGATAACTGACATGGTGATTAATATGGTGTAACTGCAACAAGTTCTTTAACTCCACCTGATGCAGTGAATAGCTATTTATTAGGCCTGTAACGGTACACAAAATTTTCGGTTCAGTACGTTTTCAGTTATGAAAGCCACGGTTTGGTTTTTTTTCGGTTCAGTACGGGAAGAAAGAAAACCTCTCAAAATGTCTTTAATGCATTCATGAATTTTTGAACATCTTTCCCAGTATTTTTGGAGACAATAGAATATAAAAAGCAGGAATAATATAATTCTGCTGCTATAAATCAAATAGAGAATAAAATAAATATTACTAAATGTATTTTAAACATTAGTATTGCACTTTTCCCTGGAAGGTAGTTTTGAACAAACAACAAAAATCTAATCACAGTTCTGTCAGTTCACATTCTGCAGAAAAACAAAAAAAATTCCACATGAAATGCAACATTAACAAGAGGACAAACTCATATTCTCTTTTAACAAACAGAAGGGCTACATTGACAACAAAATTAACCAAATTATTTATTTTAGGATAGTGAACAAACTGTTTAGACCACTTTGTGTCTTTATGTGTGTGTGTGCAGGGTGCGAGTCGTCAGAAACGGGGGGGGGGGGGGGTGTTGTTGGAGCCGAGGGGGGATGCAGTCCATAACTAACGTAACTAACGCTGGCGTGAAACAAAAGTGAAACTTTACATGTTATACAGCGTGTGTGTGTGTGTAAGAGAGAGACAGACAGACAGACAGACAGACAGAGCTAGTGTGTTTTAGAAGTACCATAGTTCCTAGGGGCCAAACAGCGTTCGTTTCACCGGGACCTGTACTGATTCCAAACAGGACTGTACTGATGGTGGAGGGTCTTCAGTCTCTTCCTTCCAGGTTCACATCATATTTGTTGTTTTTTTTAACCTTATATCAGCTGCTATTTCACATTTCAGATCATTGTGCGCTCCTTCCATATGTCCGTGTGAAACTTGTGCAGATTTAAAGTTCAACAACAACGTCTTTCATTCCTTTTTCTTTTTCTCAACATACTGTGCCGTTTCAGTACAGCTGTGTAACGAACCGAACAGGTGTGTACCGAAACAGTTCAGTTCGGTACGTGTACCGTTACAGGCCTAATATGTGTACATATATATTAGAAACATAAAACGGTTATGACATTTTAAAGAAATTCAGTGATAAACAATGTTCATATGTATCAGCAGCTTTTTTGTTCACGCTCTGTGAAAAGGTTGATCAGTACAATTCAATTTCATTAAGTAAACAGGGAAAAATAGAGATGAAGATAAGAATTTACACTTATGTGTCTGATTCCAAACCTTCCCTTCCCCTCCTTACCAGTGATGTCATCTCCTGCTTCCTGCTACAATTGAAACAGGTTATTGTGTTCATGAATTGGAACAAATGCAGCATCCAGGAAAGGAATCTCATCCTGTTCGAGCAGATGAGTAGAGGACCGCCAGTTTGACAACACATATGCAAAAATTATTGAAATTTTCCTCAAAGATAGAAAAGAATTTTGATATTTCGGCTTTTGCACTGCAGAACAGAAATATATGAGTAAAAGAATCTGGATGTATTTCAGTTTGTACAGAGGTTCAAGCTTAAACAGATCATAGAACAGAACACAGTGATCTGTGAGCCCTCAGCTGACACCACATGGAGACCCGTCTTTCATCTAGAGCTGATGGAACCACATGGGCCCAGGATTACTGTGGAGAGCCTTTGTCAAGCTCAACAATACATTACATCCACAAATGCCAGTTCCAACTTTACTGAGCCTAAAGGAAAACTTATGTTACCAGTGTCTGGAAGCTTTGTGGATGTATCTGTACGCAAAGGAATCTGGGATGGATGGCCACTCAGTGGAAATGTGGATTGTGATTAGACCAATCAGTACCCAGGCCTTTTTGGGAGGCAGTGGGCTTGGTGTCCACAAACCCCAAACCAGGTATAATCCTTCATATTTTAATGTTGGGATGATGTAGTCATATTGGTTTTTACACCACATGTACAACAAATCAAGGTCTTGTATTATATGTATATGGGTCTGATCAGTGGTGCAGCTTGCCATTAGGCAAGGCAGGCAGCTGCTTGGGGCCCCTAAGCCAGCAGGGGCCCCCAAAGGACCAACAGACTTGACACAAACAGTCTAAAGAATAAGTTCACCACACAGCGGCAGTGAGAAGTTGCAGTAACAACCAGCTCTCTCAAATTCTCTGAATGGGCCCCCTGAGTCCAAATTGCCCCTCCCCCACCTGTTTATTTATTTATTTATTGCTTGGGGGCCCCAGGGGACCCTTTCTACGCCACTGGGTCCGATTAAGCAAAAGTGAACATCAACATGAAAAAGTAAATTTACACACATCATTTATCAAGTGGGTTCATTTTTTTAGCATTTTGTATAGAACTGGTATCCTTTCTAAAATACCACTTACACAGTACAGGAGAAGTACAGGGTGTGTGTGTTTTTTGTTTGTTTTTTTTTTTGCTGTTTGAGCTTTCTCTGTACATGCCCCCCCTGTCATTCTTATGTTCCTAGTGTCCCTATGTTCTACAAGTATTTTCATCACTATAAACAAAGAACTTGAATAAAGAAAGTGTAAAAAAAAAACTAGAAAAGCACTTGGAGTGCACGGACCTCTGCCAAGACAGATCAGTGTCCCCCCCCCCCCCCAGATCTGTCCTGGCGGAGGTCTGCACTCTCCGAGTGCTTTTCTTGTTTTTTTATTTATTTTCTTCTTGTTTTGACATTCATATTCGAAATTAAAATATTAATCAATCAATCAATTTTTCTGAATAAAATCATAGTACACATTCATTTATGGTAGGGATGCACCGATACCGATACGAGAATCGGCATCGGCTCCAATACTCAGTGTGTGTACTCGTACTTGTAAAAGGTATCCGATACAAATGCACCGATACCACTTCCGGCTGTGTGACATTCACAGTTCAGTGCAGCAGGTACGCAGCGGTGGAATCCGTGTATCATTCGTTCATTCGTTTTTCAATTTAAAACCAAAAATCAAAAAACAAAAAAAACGACTTATTTTTTTGTTTTTCATTTTCAAAACCAGAATGAAAAACAGATAACGGTTCGTTTTTCCTTTTCGGTGGAATAATGGGTGTGAAGAGTGTGGAGATTTTTCAAAATAAATGACGGTGATAAAAGTAATGCTGACTGCAAATAACGTTAAAGACACAGACAGATACGGACGCAGCGTTCTGTCCGTCCTCTGTGTACATTCCATCCGTTTTCCAGGTGCTGGCGGATGCATAGACAGAATGAGAATACCAGCGGGTGTACGGAGCGGTGTGGACCCCCGCCAACAGAAGTGAAAACGAAACTTCTGGCTCATTTCTCTTTTCTCTTCCTGCTGAAGCTAAGCTGTTAAACCTTACCAGTGAAAACGCTACAATATTAGTATCACATTAGTGTTACCTCTGTCGTCTATATGTTTGTTATTACTGACTTTCTTCTTCTTCTTCTCAAAAAACTTAACTCATCTTCGTGGTATTTGTCCAGTATGGTTAATTCACAGTGGCGCCCCCTGGTGGATTAACCCTTTCATGCACACTGGTCACTACAGTGGACAGCTATTCTACAGCTGTTCTCTTGTATATTCATGGATTTTGTTGTTCTTTTCGTTGTTGTTGTTGTTTTTTTTACACATATCTTTATTAAAGTTTTAAGACGCTACATATCTTTTCTGACATGAATTGGTAACATTATGTAGATCTCTCCTGAGCATAAAGCCCCAGAATCACAAGCCCTCCCCATAGTTTTCACACAATTTATCAGTAAATACATGTTTCTGTGTGTCAAAAATTAAACATGTGGTGTCCAGCTGAGTGGACATTTTTGCAACTTCATGAAAAATAGTTTTTTTTTTTTTTTCATTATTATTTTTTTTAAGTATTTTCAATTTTTTTTTTTTTTTTAATTATTATTGTTATTTTTTTAAAATTATTATTATTTATTTTTCAGAAGAAAATTTTTAATCGCATTGTTTTTGTTTTGTTTTTTCATGCCTAAAGAGGAATAAAAACACTCAGGAAAAAATTTCAAGGTTCTCATAATGTGTGCATGAAAGGGTTAATATAGAAACGCTCATTCCAACACATTAAATGTCAGTAGCAGCACTTTGTTCCAGTCAGACTGATGACAACGACGATAAAGCACATTTACAAAAGGAACTAAGAACTGGAATGGGATTATTAAGTACTCGGTATAGGCAAGTACTCAAATGTAAGTACTCGTACTTGGTCTGGAAAAAAGTGGTATTGGTGCATCCCTAATTTATGGGATGTTAGAAAACTGCATTTTTTGTGCATATAATTTACAGTGTATAACGTCTCTCTCAGGTTGCGTAGGTGGTACTGCGAGTTCAAATCCACCTTTCCATTAACCTCTCCAGTGGTTTGTACTTCACACACACCGACTCCCTGTGATTCCTGAGGTCAATATGTTTTTGAACCCGAATGCTAACGCGTGACCCCAAACAGAACCTCCGCTGTGTAAGCCTTTGAACGGAAGCGTCTCAGGGTGCTTACAATAAAAAAAACAACACAGTGCTTTTACTCAAGTGATCACAGAGCGCCCCCGAGCCCTAACTCTGCATTTCCCCCCCGTCCCTCACTGAGCTGTCTGCTGTGATTGATGAAGTCACTTTGACCCTCCGTTGGTTTCTCAAAGCCTCACTTCCCCTCTAGCTGTGGGCAACTTCCCTTCGCCTTTCTCCGTCTCTCAGCTTCCTTTGGCTGTGGAGTGACGTTTCTTTCTGCGTGTCACTTCAGTTTTGCCTCTCTCTCCGGCTCGGGGTATACTGTTTGCTCTCTTGCGTCTAATCTCTTTTCTTATTTTGGTCGAGGGTGACATCCCCCCCTCCCTCCCTTTTTTTTTTTTTTTTTTTTATGCCCTCCCTCTCTCCTGTGACCATGCTGGATGTCTTTTTTTAATTTAACATCCCTCCGACAATATTGCCGCATGCTCTGTCAACAGTAAATCATTGATGGTTACCCTCGGGATAAAAGAGACAACAGGACAATATTGTCTCCGCATGCACAAAATCACAGAGAACGTACCGTCAAGCAGGTTAATAACATGACAACTCACAAGATGTCGCTGAACAAACATGAGAATTTGGCAGGAGAAAGATTTATTGGATGTATCAGGGAGTGCCCAAGTCACTTTTTTGTTGCATGTTTTTTTGGTTTTTTTTTGTTGAAGTGCTGGCAACGCAGGGTTATGCACAATTAAAAGAGATGAGAGAAAAAACTTCAATCCATCCTGGCTCATAAACTAAATAATAAACTCACAAAACTATTTTACACTTTAAAGTACACAGGAAATAAAAATCTAATATTTCGACATTATTAATACACCCCAAATCTGAATGAAGTTCCTTTGTTTTCCCCATTTCACAACACAGGGTGGTAGAAAAAAAATAAAAAATTGATTCTGTAAATTAGTTGGAACAGAATCAATCATATTCTTGGTCAGGAAGATCCTCAGTAAGGGTTAGTAGTGGTAGTAGTGTAGTTTTATTTCGAGCACATACATTATCAGATGACAAAGAACCATACAACACGGTCAAATAAAATTTTTCTGTGCTCAAAAAGGAGTGGGAAAAAGATTCAGATTTAAGTTTATTTGTCATTTCAGCATATGAAAAAAATACACAGAAATGAAATATTGTACTCAGGTCCCCGACTGTCAGCAGCATTTAGTAAAAATAGTATAAATTACTGATAAAATAATAAAAATAATAAAATATTAATGTAAAAAAATAGCAATAACAGTAACAACCCCCCTAAAATTACTTATAAATAAGTAAAGTGCATTCTGGGCTCAAAGAAGTATAACTTATTGACTCCCACCCCTTTTTACAAACTAATAATTAAATTAAATTTGCTTCCTTTGCTTCGCGAACACACCTTTTATTCTGTATATTTTTAAAATAACACAAAACATCCATACAAACCATTCATATACACTTTTTTGGTCACCTCACACACAATCAGATTTGCATAATCAACCATTTTTAATATAAACTATAATATTTAAATACTTACTACAAATACAATGATTAATAAATGTGATAATATCTTCTTATCATGATAATTAATTCATTACAATAACATCTTATTTTATGCGTACTTCTGTGTTATACCTAGATATTCACTTATTCAGATAATATTCTATATTTTGATATTATAGTGGATTTATACATCCTTTTAAAGGCACAAATGGAAGAAGACATTTTTAAGTTTTGCTCCAGATTATTCCACAGATGTACCCCTCTAACAGAGATACACAGGCTTTTTATGTTTGATCAAATGTTATGACATCCATATCCAGTTAAGACCTAACATATCATTAGCCTCATAGCATAATAGCCTAAGTCATACACTATATGGACTGAAGTATCGTTACATGTTGAGTTCAGGTGTTTCTTTTCTAATAGGGGTCTTGGCTACAAAACAATAATGACAAATGTCATCATATAGTTTTGGTTTAAATTGTTATCTTTGCTTCCAAAATACCTCTGAGATGGTTTTTACTTAATTTCTCTCTACATTGATTTTTTTGTTGTTGTTTTTTTAAAATTCATGATTATGATTTGAAATGTTCTGCCTCTAAATTTCCATAATATTTCTCATTCTCTGACTAAATAATAATTTTCTAACTATCTACTTTCTTCACATCTTACTTAGGAAGAAAAATCTCCCATTAAACCTTAACCTGTTTAACCCTGACCATATTTTCAAGGGAAAAACGCCTAAAAAGACATACCCAAAGTAAATGAAGAATTACTTCACAATAATAAGGTTCATATGGATGTTCTTGGTGTCTATGGACATTTAGAGACCTCACAGAATCTATTCCCATTGTCTAAAATATTGTATCTATTACTATGTCTGAGTAAACTGTAACAAACTAAAAGAGAAATTTGAATTTTTTTATCCTCGCCTGTTTTTTTTGACGATCATATGCATAAATTAATTGTTCGTGTCGGAGATTTTTAACAGCGTATATTTCACCCCACAAAGATTAAAAATCATGTTTGAACATTAAAGTTTGCACTAAAATACACATTTGATGTACTTTTATTAACATTAGGGTCTAAACTTTGAGCAAAGGTTGAAAAAAACATTCATTGTCCTGATTTATTATATTTTTATAGTAGGTGAATATTAATATAATTTTTTTTCGGTCCGCGGGTGGGCTGATAGGGCTAAAGAGGTTTTAAGGGAGTATTTATGTTTATAAACTATATGCAGAAAAATATGGGGGCACATCTTGGCTACAGCTGTAAAATGTCCTGTTCATGCTGATTTAAGATATAAACATCAATATTAATAAGCAATGTAAGATTTATTACAATGTCAAACTATATTATGACATTTGTCATTATTGTTTTATGTCTCAGACCCCTGTTAGAAAAGAAACTCCAGAACTCAATATGTCCCAATACTTTTGTCCATATAATATATGACTGAGGCTAACGATTTCAACACATAGCCTACCTGTTATTTTTCATTCCTGGGCTTGTCTGAAAAAACAAAAACAAACAGACATTGCCACAGTTGTAGTTTGGTTAGAATTGGGCGTCTAAATTTGGTTAGGGTTCAAAAATGGGTGTGCGTTTGGTTAAAAGGGTCATACTAAAATAAGAAGAGCAAAGGGAAAATGCAGAGATAAACATGTTAAATGGAACTTGGTCTCCTGTGTCTAATTCCACAAATGTCGGTGTTCTATTATAACCACCTTTCATTTAAGGCTTTTCCTACTAAACAACATTGCCTGGCCATTGTTGCCAATTTCCACCATCTATGGACTTGCATTGACTTCCATCTCATACCAAAAATAACCAAAAAGTGATGCTGTAGAGGAATCCAAGGCCTAACAGATTATCTTTATCTTGTTGACTTGAGTCAGAGTGAAGTCCAATATCTTTACAATTAGTTTGTGTCCAGATTAAGGCCTTTTTCTTCAAACATTCCAGGCTTCACAGGAAAGCGTTGAAAATGAACCTAGAAATTTGCGCCCATTCATAATTAGGACAAATAGCATGAACTACCTGACTTTAGATGCCAATATGAGTGGTGAAGTAACATATTATGAATGGAATAATTAATCATAATTCAGTGGCTTTGTCCTTTGGGTTTAATGGTTAAAAACCACTTGTGCATGATTTTTTTAGCTTACCGGCCGACAGGCCATAAACTATTGTCATCATGCAGCGTCTGTTGTCATCATCTGTCGTCATCTGTCGCTGTTTGTCATCATCTGTCGCCATAGTCTGTTTGTCGTCTGTCGTCATCGTCTGTCATCGTCTGTCGTCATCGTCTGTCATCGTCTGTCGTCACTGTTAGGACAGATTGTACGAGTACTGGACCCAGATGCAAGACCCTCAGACAGGAGTACAATTAAAATGGATTTATTAGAAATAATCAGAGTAACAGGTTCACACAGAGTGGTAATGAATGTATCTTCAGCTGGACTGAGATGGGGAATCGTCTCGGCTTCGGATCTTAAGTGAACCTCGTTACGGCCCAGGTCGGGAGCACACGAGGGGAACCCGACTAGGAGAGAGCAAAGGAGAATCAGTGGACAGACCAGGTCATACACGGGCAGACTATCAGACAGGCAAACGTACATAGGGTCAGGCAGGCTCACGTACCAATAGTCCAGGCAGGGGTCAAAACCAGGAAAAGGCACCAAGGCGGAGGAACAGACAGGGGTCAGGCGTATTCTCAGGTGTGATGGACAAACCAGGTCGAAGACAGACAAGCAGGCAGACGAGGAACAGGCAGAGTCGGAGGTCGATGGGCAAAACAGGTCACAACAGGCAGGCAGGATCAAAAAACGCTGGTAAGTTATCACACCAAGGGTTGAAAACGAACTGGCAACGAACAGGGGGAAACACAGGGTTTAAATACACAAGAGGGCGGGAAGACAATTGGACACAGGTGGAGACAATCAGGGAGGAGGCAGGTAATCAGGGCAAAGGTGAACACAAAGAGGAAGTAAAGACACCAGACAAGACACATGAGGGAAACTAACAAAATAAAACAGGAAACACACAAAACAAGAAAAAGTCCAGGGACTGATATGACAGAACCCCCCCCTCAAGGGACGGCTCCAGACGGCCCAGGAACCTCAGGGTGGCGATGATGGAAATCCCTGATGAGCTCCGGGTCCAGGATGAAGGACGCAGGGACCCAGGACCGCTCTTCTGGTCCGTACCCCTCCCAATCCACCAGGTACTGGAATCCTCTTCCACGGCGGCGGGCCGCTAGGAGACGTCGTACTGAGTACACCGGGTCACCATCGATGAGCCGAGGCGGCGGTGGGGGTGGAGTGGGGGGTACCAGCCGGCTCTCCCTCGCAGGCTTGACTTGACTTACATGAAACGTGGGATGGATCTTCATGGTTCGGGGCAGCCTTAAACGGACTGAAACAGGATTAATAACCTTAGATATGGGAAATGGGCCAACAAACCTGGGCGCCAGCTTGCGGTTCTCCACCCTTAATGGAAGATGACGTGTGGATAGCCATACCCGCTGGTCTTGCTGATAGGCCGGCGCCGGGGTCCTGCGACGGTCCGCCATGGTCTTATAGTAGCCGACCGACTTTAATAAAGCCTGTCTGGCCCGCATCCAGGTCCTCCTACAACGTCTGATGAGGGCCTGGGCAGAGGGAACACTGACCTCTCTCTCCGAAGATGCAAACAGGGGCGGTTGATATCCATACACGATATGGAACGGAGACAAACCAGATGAGGCACAGGGTAGCGAGTTATGTGCGAACTCAACCCAAACCAGCTGACGGCTCCAGGAGGCCGGGTTATGAGAAGCCAGCACACGCAGACCGGTCTCCAAGATCTGGTTGACCCTCTCAGTTTGACCATTGCTCTGTGGGTGATATCCAGAGGAGAGACTGACAGATGCCCCTATGAGGGCACAAAAAGCCCGCCAGAAGCGGGCCACAAACTGTGGGCCCCTATCAGACACCACATCCTTAGGGAAGCCATGTAGTCTACACACATTGAATAACAGGGCCTCAGCCGTTTCCTTAGCAGAAGGGAGTTTAGGCATGGCGACAAAATGAACCATCTTAGAAAACCTATCCACAATGGTGAGTACAGTGGTGTTACCGTCTGAGGGGGGTAGACCCGTCACGAAGTCCAGGGAGATATCCGACCATGGCCTCTTAGGAACTGGTAGGGGATGTAGCTGACCAGCAGGAGCTGCGTGGGATGGCTTACAGGATGCACAGGTGGGACACGCGGCCACATATTCCGCCACCTCTTTATCCATCCCGGACCACCAGAACCGCTGTTTAATGATGAACGTCGTGCGTCTAACACCTGGGTGGCATGCCATCCTAGACGTGTGAGCCCACTGGATCACCTGCGGACGGAGACAAACAGGGACAAACAGCCGCCCCGGCGGTACCCCCCTCCGGGACGTCACAGTCTTTAAGGGCCTCATTAACAGACTTCTCAATGGCCCACTGAAAAGCCCCCACTACACAGGACTCCGGTAAAATAGTCTCAGGTTCTATGACAGAGTCAGTGGCAGAAAACATTCTGGACAGGGCGTCCGGTTTGCCATTCTTAGAGCCCGGCCGATAGGACAGGGAAAAATTAAAACGGGTGAAAAAAAGAGCCCACCTGGCCTGCCTGGAGTTGAGACGTTTAGCAGAACGCAGGTATTCCAGGTTTTTATGGTCAGTCCAAACCAGGAACGGGACCTCTGTGCCCTCCAACCAGTGCCTCCATTCCTCTAGCGCCACCTTGATTGCCAACAGCTCTCGGTTCCCGATGTCGTAGTTCCTTTCTGCTTGAGACAGCCTCCGTGACAGGAAAGCACAGGGGTGAAGTTTATTGTCCTTCTGGGATTTCTGTGAGATGACCGCTCCCACCCCCACATCAGAAGTATCCACCTCCACCACAAACTGCAGGGCCGGATCAGGGACAGACAGGATCGGTGCTGATGTGAAAGCCTCCTTAAGGCGACCAAACGCCTCCTCGGCTTCGGGGCTCCAACTGAAAACAGTCTTCGGAGAGGTGAGGCAGTGCAAGGGGGCAGCCACATTGCTGAATCCCCGAATGAACTTACGATAAAAGTTAGCAAATCCCAGAAACCTCTGTACCTCTTTACGAGATGTAGGTGTGGGCCAGTCCCTGACGGCGCTGACCTTCTCTGGGTCCATCTGGACACTCCCCTCACCAATGATGAACCCAAGAAAGGAGACAGAGGACCGGTGGAATTCACACTTCTCGGCCTTAACATACAGTTGGTTCTCGAGTAGCCTCTTGAGGACTTGACGGACATGCTGGACGTGAGACCTCTCATCGGGGGAGAAAATCAAAATGTCATCCAGATAGACAAAAACGAACAGGTTAAGCATATCACGGAGGACGTCATTCACTAGGGCCTGAAAGACAGCAGGAGCATTAGTCAAACCAAAAGGCATTACCAGGTATTCATAGTGTCTGCTGGGAGTGTTAAATGCAGTCTTCCACTCGTCTCCCTCTCTTATTCTCACCAGGTGATATGCGTTTCTGAGGTCCAGCTTGGTGAAGATCCGGGCTCCATGCAGGAGCTCAAAAGCAGATGACATCAGAGGTAATGGGTATCGGTTACGGATAGTAATCTCGTTAAGTCCTCTGTAATCAATACAGGGTCTAAGGGTCTTATCCTTTTTATCTACGAAGAAAAAACCCGCCCCAGCAGGGGACGAGGATGGTCTGATTAACCCTGCAGCCAGTGACTCATTAATATACTTTTGCATTGCGGCGGTCTCCGGACCCGACAGGGAATATAACCTCCCTCTAGGGGGACAGGTTCCAGGCCGGAGGTCTATGGCGCAGTCGTAGGGTCTGTGTGGGGGTAAGGAAGTAGCCCGGGTCTTACTAAACACCAGTTTCAGGTCATGATAATGTTCTGGTACTTTACTGAGGGCCGGGAAATCCGCCTCGTCCACCTTAAAGGACTGGACAGAGGCCACCGTGGTGTGGGGAACCTGGGCTACTGGCTCAGACTGAATACCTCCCACTAGACAAGAGGCGCACCCCTCCCCCCATGCCCGGACCTTCCCTGTGCTCCAGTCCATACAGGGGTTGTGACGCTGGAGCCAGGGGAAACCTAAAATAAGGGGGTGAGCCTCAGACTGGTACACATGGAAGGACAGAGATTCAGAGTGTCCGTCAGGGAACCGGACAGTAACAGGTTGGGTGCGCTGGGTGATACGGCAAATTAACCTGTCATCTAGAGCTTTAGCCTCCAGTGGTCTTTCAAGGGGCGTCAGACCGAGTCCCAGCTTCAGGGCGAGGCTGATGTCCATAAGATTGGCGTCTGAACCGGAGTCTATTAACACGGGGTGCTGTAATGACAGGGAGGTAGAACTGAGAAGAATCATAGGTTGCAAACGGGAAGAATCTGAAACACACACAGTTCGACTAATTAATCTGTCCTCACCAGTGGTCGACTTGTTCTTACTGGGGCAGTTAGCGACCCGATGACCCTCTTGACCACAGTAGAGGCAGAGCCCTGCCACAAGACGGCGCCGATGTTCCTCCGCAGAGAGACGGGTGCGACCCAGCTGCATGGTCTCCTCCTTAGGACCGTCTCCTGCCTCAGTGACCGGGAATGGTAGACTAGCCGTCGGATTGCCTTCAGTCACCTGGGACGACGGACGGAACCGTGCAGGTTCCGCGTTCCAGAAGGTCATCAGGTCGGAGGTCTGGATGGCAGATTCGATGACCTCCTCCAGGGTCCTTAGCTCCTGACGGAGCGCCATCTCGCGTCCGATGGATCGAGTGAGTCCTGACTGAAAGGCAGTTATTAAGGCTTTCTCGTTCCACTCAGACTCCACAGCCAGAGAACGGAACTCACACACGTACTGTCTAATGGACCGCTCCCCCTGCCTCAGTCTCATAAGCTGTAAGGCAGCCTGCGGTCCTCGAGCGGGGTGATCATACACACGTTTAAGTTCAGCACATAATCTGGAATAGGAGCGAGCCACTGGGGATTCCTTTTCCAACAAGGCATTGAAATAACTCAGGGGAGGACCCTCCAATAAACTAGCCACGTATGCTATTTTAGCAGAGTCATTGGAAAAACGCCGTGGCTGAGCCTCTATGATTAACTGAATCTGAGAGAAAAAATTCCTACAAGTCTCTGGGTTACCTGAGTACTTGTTCGGCGGAGGGATATTAGGTTCGTCCAGGGCTCGGGCAGACGAAGCAGGAGGCGCAGACTCAACAGACTGAACCGGTACCGCAGTCTGTGTTAGGGAGGACTGAGCGAATTGGGCTGAGAGCTGGTTCATCTTGTCGAGGAGACTGTGTAAGACCTGCTCGTGCCCCCCTAAACGCTGCCCCTGTAACCGGATAGCCTCCCGGACCTGGTCAAGGTCTGCTGGGTCCATATCTGGCCAGTTCGTACTGTTAGGACAGATTGTACGAGTACTGGACCCAGATGCAAGACCCTCAGACAGGAGTACAATTAAAATGGATTTATTAGAAATAATCAGAGTAACAGGTTCACACAGAATGGTAATGAATGTATCTTCAGCTGGACTGAGATGGGGAATCGTCTCGGCTTCGGATCTTAAGTGAACCTCGTTACGGCCCAGGTCGGGAGCACACGAGGGGAACCCGACTAGGAGAGAGCAAAGGAGAATCAGTGGACAGACCAGGTCATACACGGGCAGACTATCAGACAGGCAAACGTACATAGGGTCAGGCAGGCTCACGTACCAATAGTCCAGGCAGGGGTCAAAACCAGGAAAAGGCAACAAGGCGGAGGAACAGACAGGGGTCAGGCGTATTCTCAGGTGTGATGGACAAACCAGGTCGAAGACAGACAAGCAGGCAGACGAGGAACAGGCAGAGTCGGAGGTCGATGGGCAAAACAGGTCACAACAGGCAGGCAGGATCAAAAAACGCTGGTAAGTTATCACACCAAGGGTTGAAAACGAACTGGCAACGAACAGGGGGAAACACAGGGTTTAAATACACAAGAGGGCGGGAAGACAATTGGACACAGGTGGAGACAATCAGGGAGGAGGCAGGTAATCAGGGCAAAGGTGAACACAAAGAGGAAGTAAAGACACCAGACAAGACACATGAGGGAAACTAACAAAATAAAACAGGAAACACACAAAACAAGAAAAAGTCCAGGGACTGATATGACAGTCATCGTCTGTCATCATCTGTCTTTGTCTGTTGTCATCGTCTGTCGCCATCGTCTGTCATCGTCTGTCGTCATCTGTCGTTGTCTTTTGTCATCGTCTGTCGTCATCGTCTGTGGCCATCATCTGTCATCGTCTGTCGTCATTGTCTGTCGTCCGTTACAAAAATTTCAATCGTCTTCTTCTCCGAAACTACAATTCCGATTGACTTCAAACTTGGTATACAGCTTCTTTATGACGGTGTCAACAAAAGTTAGTGAAATTATTTGGATCCGGATCTGATTCTGGATTTGGTGCCACTTTGAAAATTTCCCCATTATTAGAGATAGGAAGTGGATCGATGCAATAACTCAGTAAATATAAATGATATCAAGTGTAAATTTCTGCAGTGCAGCCCTGATGGGGAGATGACCTAAACATAATGTCCACATGCTGATCAGGATCTTCTTCTGGATCTGGGAACCTACGGAAAATTTAACATGGGCTCTTATGGGGAAAAAATTTCAATTGTCTTCTTTTCCCAAACTCCAGTTCTGATTGACTTCAAACTTGGTATACAGCTTCTGTATGATGATGATGTCAACACAAGGTATTGAAATTATTTTGATCCAGATCTGATTCTGGATTTGGTGCAACTTTGAAAAATGTTCCCATTATAACAGATAGGAAGTGGATTGATCCAATAAATCAGTATCAATAATATCAAGTTGGAATTTGAATTTTTTACAGATCTGATTGGAATATGACCAAAACATGGGCTATTTCTGTAATAGAATAAATACACAGAACTGGGTGATAATAAATGGCATCTGGATACATTTCCCAAAGCTTTTAAAATTTGGCCGGTAAGCTACAGGGCCATTGGTCCTATTTTTAACTTCTTTGTAGATCATCTACAAAGAGGTCTGACCTGCAGATGTCTACAGTCACATTTCAAATTTCTTGAATATTCCTCCAACTCTGATGCTTTCAAAGATGCCAAGGCCTCATCATCACTGCTCGCAGCTTTAATTCTTTATTCATTTAATTTATTTCGTTCATGGTTGTGCATTTCATCAGCAGACATTCAAAAATCATCAGGTGAAAAAACATATACATACCCATGCTCGAAAAGGAACACAATGTAGAAAATTTTATATTTCCTGCCCCCTTCCAGATAATAATAGCATTAATGGTTAGCTATACACAACTAGCTATAAAATCATACTGTATAAAGTCAGACAAACCAAACTAAATACATCCAAAGATAATACAAAATGAATAAAAATCCAAGTGCAAAAACAGATATTCAGGAAGTTTAAAACCAACAAAACATAGGTAAATATACACCTGACGAAATGATGTAAAACAATTATGATACCAGACCAAAATAAGTAAATAAATATGTCACAAGATGCAAAACAAATACGAAGCAAAATGTAAAAACTTATAACCATTCATATAATCTCATTGTTCAGTCTTTATATACTTTTTTCAGTTGGAATATGTTTTTACAGTCCTGCAGTTCATTATTCTTCTTACTCATGTTTTTGTTTTTGTTTTTTTAATCCTTATTTATTGCTGAGAGAGATTTCCCACCACAGCTCCTGAACTGAACGGGTCGAAATACTCGTGAAAGCATTAGTGGCATTATCTCAGTCTGACATCAGAGTGACCACAGAGGAGGTTTTTAATCACCCTCTAAATCTGGTTTTCCTTCTCCCCACTGGTCTGGTCATTAACCCACTCTGTATGTGGCGTATTATGTGGGAATCAAATTCTTTCAGCCTGTATTTAACTAAAGATGTCCTCTCTGTGTGATGTCTATTTATCTCTTCCACCGCTTTTCATTAGCTCTCTGCCTTCACCCCATGTTTTTTTTTTTTTTTTTTTTTTGCTTTCTACTGTACGATTGAAAGTGTGTTTCATTAGTCCAATCAGGCAGCGGTGGTTGGCCTTCATCCACGTCACTGCCCCATGGATCAGAAAATTAAAACAAAATTGTCAGGAATCCGTCTAATTTCTTGCTATCATGATAAAATGTTTTTCTTCTTCGGCTCTATTAAGAACTTATCGAAGTGTAATGTTTATACACTTAAATGCAGAGAAGCTGCCATTTATCACTGAACAACTATAATTGTATCAGTAATAAAAGCTATCACCGATGCAATCTGTGAAATACAAGTGTAATGAACTGACACAAAAAAACACTATTAACCAATATTCTTGTGTATTTTTCTAATTATGTAGCTGAATAGGATGAAATGTTATTCCATTATGCTTAATTTAACAACAAAAAATGTTTGTTGGTTGACTGTCTTTGTTGTATGACTGTAATTGTATTTTATAAAGGTGTATTCTTACTTAAAGACCTTCTCAAGAGCAAATAAATGCAGGAAAACATACAGTATCAGGTACAGTGTACTCTTGTTATACCGCCAACTTCCGTTCACGGCCAAATTGGCGGTATAGCGAAAATGGCGTTACAACGGGTTGCGTCCATAATGTGCATGTCTTTACTATATGATGTCTATGCTGCCTCCGTTAACCCGTTCTAATTGCGTTTCTAAATAAATCTTGATTCTGTTATGTTGTAAGGGATCATTTAAAGTGCGGAAACATTTTAAGCATTATTATACCGTGTCGGGAAATGACACCCCATCATCTTGAGGCTTTGGCTTAATCCCACGTCCTCTTCCCGACATCCTGACCTACTGAGTGTTCTGCGATAAATGAACGGTGGCCGTTCCGTAGACCTACTCGTAGCTTGTCGCGATCAGCGTCTGGCGCGTTTGTTTCAGTGCATTGTTAAAATTTATGTGTACTCGATGGCAATCATGCTGGCGGTATAACGGTCGGGAAATCAATGGTATAAGTGTTGTTTGTGCATGGAACTGGGCTGGCGGATGGCGATAGGCGGAAATGGCGGTAGCTAATGGAATAATGCATTGGGGATTTTTGTGCAATGGTTTTGGTCGGCGGTGAGCGAAAATGGCGGTATAACAGCGGGCGGTTTAAGGAGAGTAGACTTTAATATAAGAGTATATAGTACGTAAAAAAAAAAAAGTAGATAATTTACTGCACTTTGCATATTTGACTTTAACAATTTTAAAGACGTCTAACATGTTTACATTTTCTGCAGAAAATAGATTATAAAGTAATGTTAGTGGAGTAAATACCTGACTTTGTTCAGCAAGAATTGCAAAATTAGGGTATTGGCATGAATCTGATGATAAAATACAAATCACAATTCTAGGATCACAATATGATATATCGCAATATATCATAATACTGTTAACATTGCAATATTTTTGTTTGTTGTACTTTTTAAAAAGATTATTTCCTGGAAAACTAACATCTGTCTCTTTCAGACACAGTAAAAAGTGCTTTTAGGATGCTTGAAATGACCATATAGAGATCTGCACTGTTCCTTTTAAGCTTAAAGTTTTTATCTGTGTATCTTTTTCATCTGTTTATCTGTTTTGGGTTTTTTTTGTTTTTTTTATTATTTCATGCCTATACATTTTATTGCTTCCCTGCTGTAATGCTTTTAATGTTTTATGTAAAGCACTTTGAATTGTCTTGTATATGAAATGTGCGATATAAATGTAACAGAGTCAGTTATTTCTCAGCAGTGTGGGTATGTATATTATATTTTGTATTGTTATAATTACACAAAATCTGTTCATTTTATTTTTATTTCTTTTGGTTGGTACCTGACATTGTGGGCCTCTGGGTCAGTGTGTGGAACTTTTGGGTTGGGTCTGTTCCCCAGCGAGCGATTTACAGTGTGACACTGTACGTTAAAAATGGAGTTTTCGCGCCTTTGCCTCTTCCCTTTTGTTCTGGATTTCCATGGGAGAGGTAAGCAGCCGTACAGTCTGGGAAGTTTTTTTGGTTTAGCCTCTGTTAGTTTAATTTGTTTTACATGAACTGGCCAATTCAAGCTGTATGAGGTGTTTATAATGGACTTAAACACATTTCTTTATCATTTGGTTTGTGCAGGAGTATGTTTTACGGGGGTCACTGACCGGAGGTTTTTGTGTTTTGTCACTTTTGTCAGCTGATGAACAATAAACGGACACTGCCTCCAAAGACGTATGTGCAGGTCTCGTCATTAAAAAAAGAACATAATAACGCAGAGTCCGAGGCCACCAGTTACATAAATAAACCTGCCTTGCTTTAATAAATCCCATAAGATAGGTTAAATAGAGAGAAAAAATCATTTGGAAATAACAAAAAAGTAGTGCTGGGTCTTTATGGGATAACAACTAATTGGCTGTAGTTCCAGGTTCTCTCCTCTGTCTGTCTGTCTGTCTGTCTGTCTGTCTGTCTGCTGCCTCTTAAAGACCTGATGGCAACACAAACAGCAGAAATGAAATGAAATATTCCTCTAGAATAGTTCTGTAGAGATCTGTGAAAATGTTGGTGTTTTTATTTGTGTTTGCACTGAATCAGGAGCTATGTTTCTACTTCACTTGTCTTTTCCCACTATGTCTCATGCTGTCCATTTCTCACTAACATCTGACACCAACCTCACTTCATGAAGTGTAGAGGAAGGACGTCATATGAATGGCTCTGTTTACACTGGAGGAATGCGCAGTATTTTGCCTTTAAAGTGCCATTTAAAATTCCATCAAGCCAATTCAGATTAGATATCAGTGGTCAGGGAAAGTTGGAATCCAGTCAGACATAAATCTAACTGGTATTGCATTGTGTGGTGGTGTCAGTGCAGGTCTGATCATTCATTCACTCTCTGAACTGCTTCACCTCCAAAACAGTTGCTGGGTAGCAGGAGCCTATCCCACCTACAATAGGGCTGCGTCAACTGTTGCATCATGCTGTTTCTAATCAAGGCAATTATTTTAAAAAGCCAACTTTTTTACACCACAAGTTAAAACCTTTAGTATAAAGAAGAAAAAAAATCTATCCATCTATCTATCTATCTATCTATCTATCTATCTATCTATCTATCTATCTATCTATCTATCTATCTATCTATTGTTGTTCCTGGTATCTGCTGGAGCCACCCACTCATCTTGGGGGTTCCCTGATCACTACTGGTACCACTGTTGCCTTCACACCCCACATTTTCCCCAGCTCCTCTTTCAGCCCTTGGTATTTCTCAAGCTTCTTGTGTTCTTTCTTCCTGATGTTGCTATCACCTGGGATTGCTACATCTATCACTACCACTGTCTTCTGCTGCTGCTGTTCACATCCCAGCAGGAGCGAAACATGGATCCAAGTGGGCCCTCGGGCAAGGCCCTTTACACTATACGCCTATACCTCAGAATGAGGAATGAGTGGAACAATTAATGATAGAGTTATACTGGCTCGTTGGGGAACCAGGACATCCTGATATCTACTACTGGAATAAGGTATTCATAGAACAGGGTGTATATATATATATATATATATATATATATATATATATATATATATATATATATATATATATATATATATCTACAGGGTGGGGAAGCAAAATTTACATTGAACATTTAGTTGTTTTTTCTCAGCAGGCACTACGTCAATTGTTTTGAAACCAAACATATTGATGTCATAATCATACCTAACACTATTATCCATACCTTTTCAGAAACTTTTGCCCATATGAGTAATCAGGAAAGCAAACGTCAAAGAGTGTGTGATTAGTTGAATGCACTCGTCACACCAAAGGAGATTTCAAAAATAGTTGGAGTGTCCATAAAGACTGTTTATAATGGAAAGAAGAGAATGACTATGAGCAAAACTATTACGAGAAAGTCTGGAAGATACTATTAAAGAAAAATGGGAGAAGTTGTCACCCGAATATTTGAGGAACACTTGCGCAAGTTTCAGGAAGCGTGTGAAGGCAGTTATTGAGAAAGAAGGAGGACACATAGAATAAAAACATTTTCTATTATGTACATTTTCTTGTGGCAAATAAATTCTCATGACTTTCAATAAACTAACTGGTCATACACTGTCTTTCAATCCCTGCCTCAAAATACTGTAAATTTTGCTTCCCCACCCTGTATATATATATATATATATATATATATATATATATATATATATATATATATATATATATATATATAAGTGTGTGTGTGTGTGTGTGTGTGTGCAGAGGTCTTTGTCTGTGTTGTCAGATGCCTTCTGTGTTCTGCTGTTGTGGCCTTCAGGTTGGTTGTGCGCTCCGTCTGCCTCTTTGATCTGCTGGTTAAAGTCTTTGCTCTTTTTGTCTCTGATTCGCTGTCCCCAGCTGTGCAGCGTGTAGTCAGGTAGTTTAACAACACAAGAGACTTTGAAATGGAAATCACGCCAGTTTGTGTGTCCGTGTATGTGTGAGAAGTTTTCAAAGTGCTGCTGGATGGAAATGTGTCTGGTAAGCAGGCAGAGATGATGACTACAAAAAAATAAATATACACAGGGGCCCACTTTCTCAGAAGCCTCTTGTCTTTTGTATATCGTCAATGAACATGTTTAATATTCATTCAGTGCCAATATACCTTATCCTGTTTACCCTCACAGCGTGAAGATGCTGTTTTCCATGCTCAGGAATAAAAGAGTCTCTCTCCTATTGAGGCAGTCTGAACGGTAACCTTGGATACACATCGCGGATTTCCTCAAGCAGCTAGCAGAAAGAATTCACACTTAAGGCTTTTTTTTTTTTTCATTACACCATCATTTTAGGCTACAGTTTAACAGAAATATCTGTGTTTTCTTATCAAACACATTTAAAGCAGTGGCAGCACATCAATAGACCAGGCGTGCCCACACTTTTTTGGCTCATGAGAAACTTTTAAAAATGATGTACGTCCACTATATATTAATAAATATTTTAGCAGATTGGTCAGTAATATTACTGAGTTTGATGTGGAAGACTGGGGTTTAAATCCTGGCAGGAGCAGCAACATCATTTAGCCCTTTGACCAACTTCTATTTTTTAATGCCATGTGATCAGAGGCGATTTCTCAAAAACTGCAAGGGAAGCCCGGCTTCCCCTAAAATGACAAAAATTAAATGGTCAAATATGTACGGTTGTGTTGACCTTTCATTGACTACAAATGTGTTAGAACACGTTCATCTCACAGACGGGTTTGTTCATAATCAGTGTTACCACGAATCATCAGACTCGATGTTATTCACTTCTCATACATTCCCGTTACGCTGTTTTCTCATTCGATCTCTGCTCAGTGCATTTGTCCGTAGACGCTCAGTGTCCATGCACTTCAATGGGACTGAGTGGAACAGTTTTTTTCATTGTCTCAAAACTGGACGGTAATTGGATAAATGCCACGATGTTGTCCCGCCCCCGGACACTCAGCATCTCTGGGGGTGAATGGAGCTGTGGGCGGAGCTCAGCCGGGCTGGATGCCAGGCTTCCACGTGCTGATTGGAGGATCAGTCCAAAGGCTGAAACCCATTTGATTGACAGCTGTTTTGAGATCTACTTTAATACCGTCGCGCATTCTGCTGTGAAATTGAGAGAGAAACCACTATGAAATTACTCGTTCATTTCTTGCACTGTAAATAAAACACACTCATTGTACTTCCTTGTTTCAATTTAACATAATTTCAATGTTTTCTTGTTTCAGTTACATAATTTAATCATTTCTTGTTCAAGTCTAATATTGTTTTGTAGATAGTTAAATCAATCAAACTGTCGGCTAGGTTGGAGTGAAAGGAGCATCTCTTGTTTAAAAAGACTCAAGTCCTACACCTGCAACACAATGGACCAAGGCCATCTAAGCAGCCTAGCTCTGCTGGCAATTGAGAGGACACCGGTCAAGTCCCTGGAAAAGGCACCTACGATAAGGTCAATGACCATTTTCTTAAAAAGGAACGGAAGGCTGAATTTATGTTTAAATAACTTGACAATTTTTTTGATGTAAGCCGACAATGAGCTTCCCCTGTCTGAAAGACGAGCAGCCACCACTGCATACGATCTACCTGCACGACCTTCACCCCAGGACTGAATACATTGACCATGATATGAGTGGAAAAAACTGACTTCAACACTAGTCATGGAAAATGTGCATGTTTGAAGGATAGACAGGTGAAATTTACATCTAAAAAATAAGAGACTGAAAACACATACTGTGTATTTTAATTTAACCAATAAAGACCCAAACAACCACTGGTGACCAAAATCATCTACCAATATAAAATGTTTGATAACTTCTGATCCATTAAACCTATAGATCCGTGCAAATAATTAGTGTAAAATGCAGTTCGTCATCTTTTCATGGTCATCAGATATGACCCATTTGGACATTCAGAGGCTCCATAGGTACCATGGAAACACTGTCATCTTCTACAACATCAGTGACAGTGGATGGACACATTGGGTTTATGTTCAGTTGATGATAAATTTTGTTGAAGAAGTCACATTTTCTTCATTTTTCTCTTTCTGATATTATGACAGTTAACTTTCATCTGAACTTTTGTGAACATCTACATGATCAGTAAATTAAATATGGAAAAATACCTGATTTTTATAAGAGAAATGCAAAATACAGAGGATAATATTATAAGAAATGGTGATAAATTGCTTAAGAAAGGTTAAATAGAGAGAAAAAATAATTTGGGAATTGCCAGAAAAGTAACACTGGGTCTTTACGGGTTAAATAAATACTTTAAAATAGTGGTTCATGTACTTTGGTGTATCCTAGTGGTGATATGTGGTAATAGCGCATCAAAAAACTGACTTGCATACTGCACCAAAAAGTAATTTCATCAACCACCACTGATTTAGAGCAGGCTCATTATTTGAGTTTTAATACACTGAAATGGAATTATTCATTAAGATGGATGACTGCAGCAGCGTACCTAATAAAAGGGCCGGTATGTGTACATGCTGCTGTAAGGTTTGATATGGGTGCTTCTAAGAAAATGGTCCTAAAAACAGGACATGGGGCTAAAAATTTAAACCAGATGTAGACTAATGTTACGAAGCAAGTTTGGAATCACTTAGGGTCTGTTTTAAAAATAAATATTTACTGAGATAAAAGAAATACTATTTTTCAGATAAAACACATTTTTATAATATTTTACATTATATTTAATACAAAAATTTGCATGTAACACAGTCAAAAGGACATGAAAAGTACACGCTACTATTTTTAAAAAATATCTCTTTATTCTCTCACAGGTACATTTTGAGAATTGAACTAATTATGCAAGGCAGAGTGTTTCACAAAAATGACCGCTGTTGCAAAATCATTCGTGATTTATATGCGTTTAACTGGGCAGGTTCTGCAGGTAACACAAGTGGACACGATGGGTTACATACAGAGCCTGGAATGAGGCTGAGGTTCATGAAAAACCTGCATGTCTGGATTAGAAAAACCACTAGGATCATCAAATTTAACACAGTGTCTCTATTTATAACACTATATAAGACCATTTTAACCCATGTTTTCCAGATCAAACACACTGACACCTATAGTGTTTCATGTCCCAATTTTGGTCCTATTTTTGGCTCCATTATTTTATTAAAAATTCATTAATTTTGAGATGGCTCAGAGTAAGAGTATAGTTGTTTTTGCTTTTCTCTGAGGTCATCGTTAGGTACATCCTGGGGGGAAATATGTCTAAATATCTCTTTTTTTATTGGGTCTAAAAAGCTGGCAAAGTGTCAGATACCAAAATGTACTCAGTTTCATAGAAGTACCCATGTGTTTTACATTCACAGATGCTCTGCCCCAGACCTCAGTTGGAACCAGTGGTTATTTGAGTTACTGTCACCTTTCTCTCAGCTTGAACCAGTCTGGTCATTCTCCTCTGACCTCTTCCATCAACAAGACATTTTCAGCCCAAGAACTACCACTCGCTGAATATTTCTCCATTCTCTATAAAATTGCAGTAGTAGGCAGTTGATGGATGAAATATTCAGACTAGCTTTTCCAGGTCATCAACAGCTATGCCACAGTCAGAGTAAAAAAAAAAATCACCTTCGTTCTCCATTCTGACCTTCAGCAGGTCGGTCTGATCATGCCTCAATGCTTTAACCAGCCTTAGATATTTGTGCTAATGTACCTAATAAAGTGGCCGCTGAATGTAGACGATAAAATGCACACTGAATCAGGTGGAGGACAAGTCAGATCATTCTCTTCACCTCTCCACGACATTCTGACTGACAAAAGAAGGAGCTGCAGTAGTCATATAAGAACCTTCATCCCCACTGGCCATTCAATGCTGTAGCCAATAGTAGAGAAACTGAAGATTCTGTAAAGAATTCTATCGGTTACTTGTTTGATTTTAATTTTGGTTTCTTTTCGTTGAGTTGACAGATATTGAATTCCTGTCCTTGGATTAATAAAGTGTATCTGCATCTGTATTATTTTCATTTTGCGTTGTGTGCCTTCAAAACAAAACTGATTTCAGAGAGTAGCACACAGATAAAAGACAATCAACTGGTCTATCTACGACAAACATTACAGGATGGAAGTGGTGGAACAGACACAACCGTGTTTCACAGATATTATAGTCATATTCAGTAAATGTCATTCTGATTGTGTTATCTCATAGGTGTCAAAGTCATTTTAGTTCAGGGGCCACATTCAGCCTAATGTGATCTCAAGTGGGCCAGACCAGTAAAATAATAGGCATAAAAACCTAATACAAGATTTTTGTGCGAAAAAAGTCAAATTACCCAGAAAGGAACTGAGAGGAAGCAGAAAAAATAACAGCAGCGAGTCTGTGGATTCATTCCAGTGGCGTGTTGCCTTCAAGTACCTCTGATCAGAGTAGGAATACTGACGTGAAGGTCGCCCTGTGGGCCGACACCCAGTGTTTTAACGACCTACAACAGCACCCATTGTCTTTGAGCTGAGATTAGTCACTAAAAATGGACTAATATGAAATAAGGAGAGTATCACAGGTACATTTACAGTCAAAGGACAGTGGAAACTCTTTTGTGTTCATGCTGAGTTCAAGGGAAACAGAAAAATAAAAAAGACAGATTTAGACACTTTTACATGTTAAAGCTGCTGGAGACTTTCGTGACCAATTTTTCATTAAATCTGTAAAACCTCAGTCATAGCCTCAGTGGGTACGGTTACATGATGTTTTAGAAATCTGATTTATTTTTCCAGAAGAAATTAATTCGGAGCTAAAGTATTTTCTCTTCTGTTTACATGGAAATGTTAAACCCGAATAAAGGTTTACATGGGGTATTAATGAGGTAGATCAGTGAGCAAAAGGGTTTGTGCTGCAGTGCTCTCGTTGCCTTGTTCTCACAGCCCCTCTGTTAGCTTAGCTTAGCATAGTCACTGCATTTCCACGGTCACACGTAGCCAGTTTTTTAAAGGTGATTTGTTGTCTTTTGTAATTGATTTTCTGAAATCCAATTCTCCCAAATTATTTCTTTAGATCTGCGACTTACTGCACTCATACAATCTTGGGACTGTTGTGTTGATGAAAGTTGGAAAATCGTTTTGTTGGAAGGGATGCATGCGCTAAATTAGCTTTGCTTTACCATTTTAGCTTTGCATTAGTTTTTATTTCCCAGGATTTTATTAGTGCAGTAAGTCACATCGTCATGATTTGAGCCTCAATTTGTGATCATATTGACCCCACCGGACTAAAGTAATGATTAAGGAGAACTGAATTTCACAAAATCACTCATAAAATATAACGAATCACCTATAAAAGCCTGGCTACATCTGACCATGGGAATGAAGCCATTATGCAAAACTAGGCTAAGCTCTGCTAACGGAAGGGCTGCAAGAACAAGGCAATTGGTGCACTGCAGTGCAAACTGATTTGCCCACTTATCGAACTCATTAGTGCATGACAAACGAATTAATAAAAAAACAGGTGATGAACTCTTCCTTCAGGGTTTTCCAGGCTGGTAGATCCCATCAGAATAGCCCACTGGAACGGTTTGGTAAGACTAGACTGCATTGCATATTCTTCTGTCAGTGCAGAATGTGTGCGTCATCGCGACAGGACAAGACAACGAGCATGTGCAGAATGGCAGGAATAAAGTCCAAACGGAATAAAGGGTTTACATGTACGAGGAATAATTTAGATCGGAATTAAAAGGGGATTTAACCAGTGACTTTATTCGGATTTAAATTTATTCCGAACTATTCTTTTTCAACTGGAATAAGGTGTTTACATGGTCATCTTAAATAGGATCTAACGTTTATTCAGATTAAACCAGGAATAAAAGTTGTCATGTAAACACACAGAGTATCATGAATCTGTCAGTCTTTCTGTGATTACTCACCTGAATCTCTTGCATTACAGTGAACAATTTCAAAGTGCCATCCACCATAAACAAACCGTGTGTTTACAAACCAACCTGGGAGGTCACTCGGGCATCTTCGGAATTTTGTCGCGACGTGCATTGTGGGAAACGGAGGTTCGTGCAGCTGCCTGACAGTGGCAGCATGACCATGTGGTGTTATATGGATGAAACAAACGCAGAAACGGCTGGAGGAATATGCATAGATGAAAGGGAGTTCCTGCCGTTTCCGATTGTGTCTGTTACAGCTGCTGCTGTAAGGTGGCTGTGCGAGCCTTCGCTTCCCACAATGCACATCGCGACAAAATTCCGAAGATACCCGAGTGACCTCCCGGCTCGTTTGTAAACATATGGACTGTTTATGGTGGATGGCACTTCGAAATTGTTCACCGTAATGCAAGAGATTCAGGTGAGTAATCACAGAAAGACTTACAGTTTCGTGATACTTAGGCTATGACTGAGGTCTGACAGATTTGATGAAAAATTGGTCACAAAGTCTCCAGCACCTTTAAAAATGAACAGTTAAAATACACATAAAGGTAAAAAGATAAATAAAATAGTTTAAAGTCCCTGTAAAAACAAAAAAAGTCAAATTACCAAAGCAACCACATACAACCTGAAATGTATTAAATAAGGTCAAATTCAACAATATTATGTCTCGGCTTACTATTATTACAACTTACAGTTTCCAGTGGATCTACAAATGCACAAAACCTTTAGTAACAGGCAGAATATTGTTCAAATTGCACTCATTTTTCTTCACACATTTCAGGTTGTTCATACTTATTCATGTTATTCACGTTATTGTGAAAGGATAGTTTGTTAATATAAACACTTAAAATATAATTTTACCTTTTTCACATTATAAACCAAGAAGAAAATGTTTTGTTGTCATTATTTATAGGTTAATATGCTGTCATTTTACTTAATAATCATACTTCAGATCATATTAGTCTGGATGTGGCCCCTGAACTAAAATGAGTACAACATCCTTGACTGTTAATATCTTCAGTGTAAGTTTTTCAAATTCATCCCACTGGCTGGATTGGACCCTTTGGCAGGCCAGTTTTAGCCCAGGGGCTAGTGGTGGGCGTATCGATTCTGTGGTATCGATATATTGATACTTAGACACTACTCATTTGAGGATCGATTAGGCTAATAAAGTTTCGATATTAATTAATAAATGAAAAATAAAAGCACCTGTGTCATGTCTGAATCTTATGGGGTAACTTACTTCTAGGTTTTGTACCCCCCCCCAGCAGCATTTAAAAAGGTTGTTGGTGTTGCTGAAGTGTTGTACATTTTTACAGCACAAGCAGATAGAGACAGAGGGTCAACCGAGCGCTGATTGGTTGACCAATCCACGTGACTATTCACTTCAAGATAGATTTCCTTCGAATAATACATTTGACAAACAAAATTGGAGAAAAGTACCAAAGAAAAATCTAAGGAGGTTTTCGCAACTGGATCGATTGGAGCTGTTGTTCCGGAACAAGTCTTTGGGTCGGTTCGTTTGGGTATTTGTGAAAGCAGTAATCATGCTCCATTCCGGTACAACGAAAACGATTTGAGACCGCTTGGAAGAGGTGGTCTCGAATGCAATCGCTCCACGGAGTGGTTCGTTTACAGTGCGAACATGACCACAGTGATAAAAATAGACAACTCCAGTTTTCTCTGTCACTTTGTGTCACCTGTATGTTAACTGCATGATTGGATAGATGTGCATGCAGATCCGATAGTAGATATCCAATAATACCATGCACCATGGATGATGGACTATGGATGTCCAGTTTAATATTCATGTCCATGTGGACTACCATGCATTGTATCAGCTCCTGACCACAACTTCTATACATGAGAAACAGATTTGGGAAAAAAAACCCTGTTTATTCCAGTTGAGTTTATTGTTGAGGAAATTAAGAAACCAAGCAAGTAAACAACAAGCTTTATTTAGTTGGACCATTAGTTTGAATCAAAAGAGTCTGTGTGGACAGTTTCACTCAGTTTCACTGTCTGACTCAACTGTACCATGTATATGAACGTTATGGAAGCCAGTAGTCACATGGATCAGTCAACGAATCAGTGCACGGCTGACCATCTGTCTTTATCCGCTTGTTTTTACTACAGATGACATTTTGTCATAGTATTGAGGACTTGCAGCTGACATCACTGGTCATGTGATTGTTGTTTACACCGCCATATTGGTAGGCATGCTATCTGGATCCAGAAAATCAGAGCTGTTGCTTTATATCCTGTTTTTCTTTGGACTCGTGTTTGCGTGTTTTGTTATTTGCGAGTATGTCTGCTTGTGATAAAGGCACCATAGATGAGTTTCAATGTTTACTAACAACAGTGATGCGCGCGCAACTCGGAGGCAAGAACACAAGTACCAGCTACCAGCCGGCTCACATCAGTTGCATACACCTCCAGGCTCTCCCCCGGAACTCGTGAACGAGCTGATATGTTAGCTCTAAAACGGTCCATTAACTGTCTCTGTCCAAAAGTCGATCCCATCTTCTCTTTCACGGCCACATAATTTGACTTGACCACATCAGGAAGGCTGTCCCATAGTAGAAAAGCAGACTGTCACAGACAGGTGGGGAGTATTGTCACCAGCTCCACGCTGAACTCACCAGTGTCGCCTGCTGTAGCTCTGACTGCCACTTCCAGCTGCTTCACCCAGCTGAGGAAACTCAAAGGGAGCAGGTAGATCCACAATCACTCTCTCTCTATAGGGTGATAGGCCAGGGGAAGCCCTCCTGGTCGGTTTAAAGGGGTCTTCATCACCGTACTAGATAATGACAGTTCTTTTTTTCCACGCCGCTAAGCGCAACAGACACGCAGGCTAACTATACTGAGAAGCTACGCTAACCGCAGTAATAACTATAAACAGCGATCGGCAGAACAGAACCACCGCTGCCACAAATGGAACCCAGCGGTCTTTCTGCCGAACTTATACTTGGTGAAAGCTAAGTAATAAACGGCACACAGGAGTTTAGCAGGTCCATCATTTAACACGCTACGAACTCGGCGTGACTTCCTCCTCCAAGACTTAATGTATGCATACGTCACATGAAACTCATCTATTGCAACCAACCACAACACATGTGGTTACCATGATCACACTGCTTAAAGCTTTACGTTATTGTAGATCTACACAGGAGAAAGATAAATATCACCAACAATGGGCAATTGGACGATCCAAGGAAAGCTTGCCTACCAATATGGCGTCGTAAACAGAAAACCACGTGATCATGTGACGTGTGTGCAAAACCTCAATTATCCATGGGTGAAAAGTACGCCCAGTGGATGAGGCATATTCAGTGAATATATTCAAATTATGTTTTTTTTTTTTTTTAATTCATGTCTTAATTTGTATGTGTTCATTATTTATGTGTTTTATTTTGACATTTTATTTAATTAGGGACCAAGCCGAAAGGTAATTCATATGTATATTTATTATTTATCTTTGTCATTTCATTCCTTAAAAAAAGGCCACCAAAGGTTATGCACATTAAAGCTGTTAAATGGACAATAGTTGTCACATGAGGTGTCTTTTATGTGTAACATTTTAATCTAAAAAAAAAAAAAAAATCATTGAAAGTATCGGTATCGAATCATAAAAGTGTGGTATTACCCAGCACTAACAGGGGTCGTATGTTTGACCCCCCCCCGTGTTATATTTATCACAAACCCATCACCTCCTTGATTTTCTTAGGACACATACATACATTTCCAAATGGAATGGTCTACAAGACGACTGATAAACAAAACCAGGACTTTTCCAACACAGACAACAGTTTCCATTGCGACCCAGCAGATTATTTTCTCATTTTTTCTGAACTTAGTAGTTAGAATACTTTAATAGTCGTCACTTTGTATTAACTCAATGTAAGGTTCAGTTTGCTTTGCAGTTGGTAAAAACACCCTTCAAAGGCCCAACTCTCACTTTTACACTGAATATGTTTCAGAGCCTGTACTTTTTAACTTTTACTGCAGAAAAGAAGTTAAAAGAAGTCAGCACTCCTAGTTTTACCAGAGCCTTTTCTACACAAGTATCAGTTGTTCTGCTTGAGTAAAGAATGTGTGGACTTTGGTTGACTCTGCTGATAAAGGTGATTTTGTTGTAGTGCTGTTCGAAGGGCAATCATGCACTCAGTCCTCACTGACAAAGCAAAGCAAATAAAAAAGTTCTTGCTTCTCAAGGTGATTCATCACTGATGCTGCTTGTGACAGAGGCGACCAAGGAAATGTAGCTCTGTGTTCTCCCGTTGGTTAGCACTTTGTCTTTAAATCAATGGAAACTGAATTGTTTTAAGTTTATAGATGGGAGATTTTTGGTGAGCCCTCAAGTTGCCTCAGTGTGACTATAATGAATTACAAGCTACATACGAGCCAGTGACTTAATATGGATGGTTTTTAATTGACTTACTTTTCAGTGGGATGATAAACAGATAGCTTAATGCAGTGGCATAGACTGACTCCTCTACATCAGCCTGATTAAACCTAGTTGTATCTTACCGAATTAATGAACGATTAGTGTCCATGCAAACATGCTGGATTTAATACTCCCCCCCCCTCGATGGGGAGGCAAGGGGTATTGTTTTTGGTTTGGTTTGTTTGTTTGTTAACACTCTAACAGCAAAACTATTGGTTGAATTTATACCAAATGTGGTTATAGATTGCCAGTGACCCAGAATAGATGTCATTACATTTTAGGAAAAATTGGTCAAAGTTCATATTTTTCATGAATTTTTTATGAAGTCTTTTTTTTTTCTCATTTACTTATAATGGGCAAAATTTCACATGTCTGTAGCAGCAAAACTCTTGGTTGAATTCATACCAGATTGGGTTTATAGATTGCCAGTGACCAAGAATGGATGTGATTCCATTTTGGGAAAAGTAGGTCAAAGTTAATTTTTTTAAAATGAATTTTTAAAATCTTTTTTTTCCCTCCCATTTACTTATAATGGATGAAATTTCAAATGTCTATAAAAATATCAATTTTGTTTCAGTTTACTTCAAACTTGCCATATTGAGGTTTTGCACAAATGTCACATGATCAGGTGTTTTTTTTTCCATTTAACAGCTTTAATGTGCATAAGCTTTGGTGGCCTTTTTTTTAAGGAATGAAATGACAAAGATAAATAATAAATATAAATATGAATTAAATAAAATGTCAAAATAAAACACATAAATAATTAACACATACAAATTAAGACATGAATTAAAAAAAAAACATAATTTGAATATATTCACTGAATATGCCTCACCCACTGGGCGTACTTTTCACCCATGGATAATTGAGGTTTTGCACACACATCACATGATCACGTGGTTTTCTGTTTACGACGCCATATTGGTAGGCAAGCTTTCCTTGGATCGTACAATTGCCCATTGTTGGTGATATTTATCTTTCTCCTGTGTAGATCTACAATAACGTAAAGCTTTAAGCAGTGTGATCATGGTAACCACATGCGTTGCAGTTAGTTGCAATAGATGAGTTACATGTGACGTATGCATACATTAAGTCTTGGAGGAGGAAGTCACGCCGAGTTCGTAGCATGTTAAATGATGGACCTGCTAAACTCCTGTGTGCCGTTTATTACTTAGCTTTCACCAGTTATAAATTAGGCAGAAAGACCGCTGGGTTCCATTGGTGGCAGCGGTGGTTCTGTTCTGCCGACCGCTGTTTATAGTTATTACTGCGGTTAGCGTAGCTTCTCAGTATAGCTAGCCTGCGTGTCTGTTGCGCTTAGCGGCGTGGAAAAAAAGAATTGTCATCATGTGGTACGGTGATGAAGACCCCTTTAAACCTACCAGGAGGGCTTCCCCTGGACTATCAGCCTATAGCGAGAGAGTGATTGTGGATCTACCTGCTCCCTTTGAGTTTCCTCAGCTGGGTGAAGCAGCTGGAAGTGGCAGTCAGAGCTACAGCAGGCGACACTGGTGAGTTCAGCGTGGAGCTGGTGACAATACTCCCCACCCGTCTATGCAAGTCTGCTTTTCTACTATGGGACAGCCTTCCCCATGCGGTCAAGTCAAATTATGTGGCTGTGAAAGAGAAGATGGGATCGGCTTTTGGACAGAGACAGTTAATGGACCGTTTTAGAGCTAACATATCGGCTTGTTCACAAGTTCCGGGGGAGAGCCTGGAGGTGTACGTGGCTGATGTGAGCCGGCTGGTAGCTGGTACTCCTGTTTTTACTTCCAAGTTGCCCGCCATCACTGTTGTTAGTAAACACTGAAACTCATCTATGGTGCCTTTATCACAAGCAGACATACTCGCAAATAACAAAACACGCAAACACTGAGTCCAAAGAAAAACACGATATAAAGCAACAGTTCTGACTTTCTGTGTCCAGATAGCATGCCTACCAATATGGCGGTGTAAACAACAATCACATGACCAGTGACGTCAGCTGCAAGTCCTCAATATATAGAGGCAATTGATGTGCTGACATCAGCACACGCATCGACATGATGACATCGGCTGGATCGTCATGCCAGTAATGTTTGAAGCCATCAGGACTGTCAAGGTTAAATTTGTTCTAATCAGAGAATAAAACTTTCTTTCACCTTTCAATGTCCCATGTTTGGTGCTCTCTTGCAAAGTCCGAACAAGCAGTTTTGTGGCGTTGAAGGAGACGAGGCATTTGAAGATGTTTTTTGTTCTTAAAGCCCTTCTCTGGCAGATGCTGTCTGATGGTTATTGGGCTGCAGTCGGCACCAGTAACTGCCTTAACCCTTAGGGGTCCACGGTCACGGCCCCGTGACTGAATCACATGACATTTTCAACATGTTGTAGCATCGGAAGTCGGTCATATAGACCACTGGGGACAATTGCTTTCGAAAGTGTGGACTTGAAACACTCTCCAGCTTTTTATTTGATGTTGATAGAGCAAATACAGCTGGAGATATGACAGTTTGAAACTGGAGCAAACAAGTAACACTAACAATGTAGTGTAATTATAGCGATATAAAGCAAGCGTTGGGTGACTGGAGAAAACACTTATGTAAAGATATGCTTTTATGTCAAATATTTGAGGATAGTTTTAATTTATTACAATTTTGATTTTATATACCTAATATTTGGAACCAATATTCACTTTTAAAGTCTTTGAAAAGGTTTGTTAAGTATCTTTATGTTATCTATGCAATAAATTATATAAATATTTCAAATCAGATTTTATATTTTTGTGTGTTTTTTGGCCTTTTGTGTTGATATAGTAGGTTAAAGGGAAAAAATAATAGGCAGATGATATAGATGAAATTATGTTGGAAAAAAAGATACCAAACACGGGTATCGTAAACATTTCTTTATGTAGTATATAAAAGCAAAATCAAACGTACTCAAAAATAGCAAAAATAAGCTCAGACCCCTAAGGGTTAATGTGGGTTAAGGATCGTCCTGTGTCTTGACGGACAGCCAATCAGATCCTCAGCACCAGTGACATCAGTCTACCACTTGACTTTTTTTGTTCCATAACCCTCAGGATCTTTTTCAGAAATTCAAAATGACTCTTACTGCATCCAACCTCAGCAGCAACAGCGTGTTGTGAGAGGCCTTGCTTATGCAGCTCAATAATCTGACTGCATTCAAAGAGAGAAAGCCTTTTTACCTTTGCATCTGGAGGTCATGACAGTGTGAATACCTGACACAAAATGACATTGAATCCACATTTTTGCACAGATTTTGGCTTTTGAAATAGGCTGATGAACAGCCTATTTCAGTTTAATGGTTGTTTTCAATAAATTACTTACTCAATTTTTTTTTTTTTTTTTTTTTTGTGTCACTCCCATTTCTTTTTGCATTTTGAAGCTCTACTTAGAACCTTTTTAAGATCCAACAGTGCAAAATGTAAATTCATGCAATCTTTCAACTGATCTTAAATTTTGATCTGGAGTGTGTGTATGTATATATATTAGGCCTGTAACGGTACACAAAATTTTCGGTTCGGTACGTTTTCGGTTTTCAAAGCCACGGTTCGTTTTTGTTTTTTTTGTTTTTTCGGTTTGGTACAGGAAGAAAGAAAACCCCTCAAAATGTCTATTAATGCATTTATGAATTTTTTAACATTTTTCCCCCAATTTTTGGAGACAATAGAATATAGAAAAACAGGAATAATGTAATTCTGCTGCTACAAATCAAATAGAAAATAAAATAAATTATTAATATTACTAAATGTATTTTAAACATTAGTATTGCACTTTTCCCTGACAGGTAGTTTTGAACAAACAAGAAAAATCTAATCGTAGTTCTTTCAATTCACATTCTGCATAAAAATAACCAAAAAAATTCCACATGAAGTGCAACATTAACAAGAGGACAAACTGGCATTCTGTTGAAACTGAAGAGAAACTTTGACAACACAATGAACCAAATTATTTATTTTAGGACAAAGAACAAACTGTTTAGGACACTGTGTGTATTTGTGTGTGCCTGTGTGCACGGGGATTTTATTTTTTTTTTTTTGTCGGAGCTGGGGGGTAGGGGGGGGCACGCAGTTATATACCTAGGGGTGCGGTCCATAACTAACATAACGAACGCTGTCGTGAAACGAAAGTGAAACTTTACATACTTTCAACGTTCTATTTAGTCCTCCATTATACAGTGTGCGTGATAGACAGACAGACAGAGCTAGTGTCAGTGTTTTAGAACTATCATAGTTTCTAGGGGCCAAACTACGTCCGTTTTATTAACGTCTCTTTCCTTGTTGTCGTCTTTCACCTGAACCTGAACTGATCCAAACTGGACTGGACTGATGGTGGAGGGTCTTCAGTCTCTTCTTTCCAGGTTCACATCATATTTGTTGGGTTTTTTTTAACCTTATATCAGCTGCTATTTCATATTTCGGGTCAACGTATGCTCCTTTATTAAGTCCGTGTGAAACTTGTGCGGATTTAAAGTTCCGCGTCGAACGATGTCTTTCGTTCCTTTTTCTTTTTGTCATCATACTGTGCTGTTTCGGTACAGCTGTGTACCGAAACAGTTCGGTTCGGTATGTGTACCGTTACAGGCCTAATATGCAGTATATATATGAAGTTTGCTGTTATATAACAGCTAAGAGAAGAAGGAACTTGGCCTGAGGAGCTATTAAGAAACCCCAGTGCTGGTGCTCATTGTTGCACCTCTCCAGAACAGGCTATTGTTTACTGGACAACATTATAATACTGGCCTTGTTTGTGGGTTGCTGTAATTTCCTTTCATTCTACAGATAACGCGCAGTGACAACTCAATAGCGATCCTTGTTCTCGCTTTGGTATTTAAACGAGCAATCACAGAAACGCTGTAGGACACGTTTTCTTCAAATGGTTTTCCAATGAACACTTGCAGGCCTGAGCTTAATGCATAACATTGAACATTTCAGTGGAGCAGCTAGGATTTAGGGTGACTTTTTCTTCAGAGGTCTGCAGTGTTTCCACACTCTAACATATGCAAAGAAAAGACATTTTGTTTGGTGGTAATTTGTGGGTAAAGCATGACACTGACACTAAAGAGGATAAGGTCAGAGTTGAGTCACCGTGGGACCACACGCACTGAAAAGCTATTTTCATAATGCCATTTAATGAAAGGGTGTTTCATAGTGTGAACACACACAGACACACCTTCTGTCTCACACCCTGGCTGGGTAATGTCTGCTATTTTTGACTATTTCCCTTTGTTATATAATTGAGAACACACATACACGCACACTCTACTGTTGTCTTTCCTCTATTGCTGCCCAATTTAGTACAAAGTAAATTTAAGAAAAGCTGGGGAGTGGACATAAGCAGCTAGTGGGCACACAGACTTGTACACATCAATAAAACTAATTGCAAAACTAATGATTTTCTCTACAAATGCACTTCAAAGTGTTTGCTTCTAATCCACGAGGTTGGCAGGTGAGATAAGGAGTAATGAGCTGAGATCCAAGGTTATCTATTCACACTGATTTGAAAGGAAATGGTAATTATTGTTTGTCTGTGATTTATTTATTGTTTGTCCAAGTTACCCAACCTGTGGATTGCTTTTGTAGCTTACCGGCCAACAGGCTGTAAGCTATTGTCGTCATGTGGCGTCCGTTGTCGTTGTCTGTCGTCCATTACAAAAATTTCAATCGTCTTCTTCTCTGAAACTACAATTCCGATTGACTTCAAACTTGGTATACAGCTTCTTTATGATGATGTCAACAAAAGTTAGTGAAATTATTTGGATCCGGATCTGATTCTGGATTTGGTGCAACTTTGAAAAATTTCCCCATTGTAAGAGATAGGAAGGGGATCGATGCAATAACTCAGTAAATATAAATGATATCCAGTGTAAATTTCTACAGTCCAGCCCTGATGGGGAGATGACCAAAACATAATGTCCACATGCTGATCGGGATCTTCTTCTGGATCCGGGAACTTACAGAAAATTTAACATGGGCTCTTATGGGGAAAAAATTTCAATCTCCTTCTTCTCCCAAACTCCAGTTCTGATTGACTTCAAACTTGGTATACAGCTTCTGTATGATGATGTCAACACAAGGTATTGAAATTATTGCGATCCGGTTGTGATTCTGATGTGACTTTGAAAAAATTTCCCATTATAACAGATAGGAAGTGGATTGATCCAATAAATCAGTAAGTATCAGTGATATCAAGTTGGAATTTGCATTTTTTACAGATCTGCTTGGAATATGACCAAAACATGGGCTATTTCTGTAATCTAATAAATACACAGAACTGGGTGATAATAAATGGCATCTGGATACATTTCCCAAAGCTTTGAATTTGGCCGGTAAGCTACAGGGCCATTGGTCCTATTTTTTTTTTTTCTTGGTATCCTTCATGAAAATTTTGGAAAAGGGATATATCTGACTTGTCAGTTGCATGGATTTGTTTAATTTCAAAATATGGAGCTCTTTAACAGATGTTACCAACCATTATCACAGAATTGTCACCATAAATATGACACATAATCTTACAATTATGACATTTTATTTATTTATTTACCTTTATTTAACCAGGAAAACTTCATTGAGATTAAAAATCTCTTTTCCAAGAGTGTCCTGGCCAAGATGGGCAGCAATACATTACATAGTTACAGACACAAACTTTCATACATAAAAACAAAAACAAGTTCTCAACACATAAAAAAAAACACAAAATCAAGTCAAACCTTCCAAAATCGACTTTACTGAAAGTTCCCACGAGATGAAGATTAAGTGCGTCAGACAAAACATCTGCAGCCAGATGTCTCTGTCTCTACATCATTTAACATCCTCTTGAAACCAGATCTTTAAGTTTCAGGTCTTTTTGTAGTTCATTCCAGGTGAATGGAGCCGCAAATCTGAAGACCTCTTCCACTCTTCAGTTCCAACTTTAGGAACAGACAAAAAGAAAAGATCCTGAGAACGAAGATTATAGGTGTCTGTGGTTCTCCGACTGATGTAGGTCACATGGTAAGATGGGAATAGATCTAGAATAGACTTATAAATTAAAATGCGCCAGTGACTAAGTCTGTGAGCCGACAAAGAACACCATCCAACACCAGCATAAAGCAAACAATGAGTAAGAGATTTGAAATTGGTGATGAATAGGGATGGGAATCGTTAAGAATTTAATGATTCCGATTCCATTATCGATATTGCTTATCGATCCGATTCCTTATCGATTCTCTTATCAATTCTCATTGGGTGAGGGAATAAAAGAGTACAAACGGGTGTGTTTGCATTAACTCTCTTTTATATTTCCATCTCTGAACAGAAAATATATCATATACAGTATGTACAAATAATAATAACAGATGATGGGGCCGGTTTGGGGGGGGGGGGGGGCGTACAGTGAAAGTGAAACTAAAGACGCTTTACTAATTCCTCTATTGCTGCATTTCTACTACATGGAACCAGTTCGACTCGGCTTGTCTCCCGTTGTTGTGCACCTCATTTCCTTTCCCCTACCTTCGGAAACTTGTATTCGAGGAGTTACAACGTTTGTTGCCTGCACCGGAACCGGCCCGGCGTTCACTCTGCCGCTACATTCACAAGCGCCGCTAAGTAGCAGATCAAATACGTGACATTCCTGTAAATGATTCACATGTTGTGGACAAATGTTTGAGCAGATTGGAGGGATTCCACCCTTATGAAGACATGGAAGCTTTGCAAGTGTTCAAGTAAGTGGAACTGGTGTCGTCTTTTTAGACCGTTTCTGCCTCAACGCCATGTTGGCTACGTTCTGACCAAAACAATACAGCGTACGTGTGACGTCATTGCGCATGCACAACGAAGGCGGAATCGATAAGCAGAAACATTAAGCAGGCAGGCAAACGATTCCAAGGAATTGAGCTACTGGGAACCGGTTCTCAAAAAAGAACCGGTTCTCGATTCCCATCCCTAGTGATGAACCTCAGAGCTCCATGATACACAGAGTCCAGTGACTGATGAACTCAAAGGTGACTTCTGGGAAATCCACCAACCTGACTTATAGCTGATTCCAGAGGTAGGATATAGAAATACAGTTGTGGCCATAAGTCTTAGGAATAACAAAAATTCACAAAATCTGCTGCCTACAATTTTTTTTTTTTTTTTTCTAAATTCCTCTTGTTTCTGGGGTACATTGAAGACTGTTTAGAGCCATTATATAGGTTTCAAAGACTTTTATTGACAAATAAACCATATTTATTGACAAACCAGTGCATATCACGTACAAACACACTGACTAAGATGAAAACAATGATGAAACAGACAGTAAATAGAGATCGGACCACAGAGGAAAGGCATCACAATGTTTGGAGATTTGATGTATTCAGTGTTTTGCACACTAGAGCAAAGTTGAGTTGATGTTTATGTTGCTTGAAGTTGGATATATTCTCCAGGATATGAATATATAGAGTGAGCAGGTGTTAAAGTGTATTTAAACAAAGAACGTACAATACACTGAACATTCTTTTTATAAGGATGTGGAAATGTTGCATTAGTACAAAAGTACATTATAGTACTTTCAACATTGCACATTTTTTTCTTATTAAACAAAAGGCCACTATTTGAAAAATTACGATAAGTAAAATTTTCAGGAATCTGTACTTTACTTGAGTATTTTTTTTTTTTTTTTTTGACAAATTCACCTCACTCACCACATTTAGCACAACTGTCTGTACTTTCCACTACTTACAAGTTCTAAACAGGTTTATCGCTTTAGTTTTAACGCACTTGAGGGAAATCATAATTTATTTTGGATTTTATTTGTTTATTTGGCATGCTCGCACGTCTTCCCAAGATCAGGGCTGATTTCAACAATGGGACTATAACACATAGAAAAGACAATCCCTTGGTGTATCCATCAGTGCATATCACGTACAAACACACTGACTAAGATGAAAACAATGATGAAACAGACAGTAAATAGAGATCGGACCACAGAGGAAAGGCATCACAATGTTTGGAGATTTGATGTATTCAGTGTTTTGCACACTAGAGCAAAGTTGAGTTGATGTTGTTTATGTTGCTTGAAGTTGGATATATTCTCCAGGATATGAATATGTAGAGTGAGCAGGTGTTAAAGTGGGACTACACCATATGTTGTACATTTTAACAGATTTTCTATAGAACATGTGAGTTCAAACAGGTCACATATGTACTGCAAAAACTGAGCTTCCCTTTTGGGAGTTGGGATATTTTATTTGCACTCACATTTGTTCCTTTCCTGAAGGTTTGACCTACCTTTGTGTTTTATGTTTAAATAAATAAATTGAATTAAGCAAAAAAAAAAAATCTTCTAATGGAACGAGTGAAAATTATCTTGGTAACATTTCTTGATATAAGATTTTCAGATCTATTGTCTAAAAATAAGTTCTTATATCTCACTGAAAAGTTACTCATTAGGTCAGGGGTCTCAAACATGCGGCCCGGGGGCCAAATGTGGCCCGCCAGAGGTTCCAATGCGGCCCGTGGGATGAATTTGCAAAGTGTAAAAATTTCACAGTCAAAGCTGTTGAACTCATTTTACTTCAGGTTCCACATACAGACCAATATGATCTACAGTAAAATAACAGCATAATAACCTAGAAAAAATAATGACTCCATATTTTCTTCTCGGTTTGATGTGAAAAAAAATATAATATTATGTCTATAAATAATGACAACTTCTAATTTTTGTCTTTGTTTTAGCGCTAAAAATAACATTAACTTATGAAAACGTTTACATTTACAAACTAGAAGCACTCGGAGAGCGCAGACCTCCGCCAAGGCTGATCAGTGGCCCCCCCCACCCCCGATCACCACCAAAATTTAATCATTTCTTCCTTATCCCATTTCCAACAAACCCTGAAAATTTCATCCAAATCTGTCCATAACTTTTTGAGTTATGTTGCACACTAACGGACAGACAAACAAACAAACAAACAGACAAACAAACAAACAAACCCTGGCAAAAACATAACCTCCTTGGCGGAGGTAACTATCATGTAACAATAAAATGTCAATAACCTGAACAAATATGAACAATCTGAAATGTCTAAAGAAAATTAAGCACAATTTTAACAATTTTCTGCCTGTTACTATGTGTTTAGTGTCTTTCTAGATCTGATCCATAATGCACATGTAGAAATGATCAGTTGAGGCATAATATTGTTAAAATGGCACTTATTTTTCTTAAGAAATTTCATTTTTTTCAGGTTTTTCACATCTTTTTTGTTTGAATAGTTTATAAAAGTGAGATTTTTCATAATTTAATTAGGGTTTTTTGCACTCAAACAAGACAAAAATTTGGAGTTGTCATTATTTATAGGTTATTATGCTATTATTTTACTGGTGCGGCCCACTTTAGATCAAATCAGGCTGAATGCGGTTCCTGAAAGAAAATGAGTTTGAGACCCCTGCTTTGGGTGATTATGTCTTATTTTAAGTGTGATAAGATATTTTGACTAGAAATGAGAAAAATAAACTTGGTGAGATTTTGATTTTTTCCAGTGTACTTCCTAAAGCCATGGTCCAGCCTTTTGTCCTTATCTGTCAACCACTGAGTATCTCTGGGATCAGCTGTTACGACGTGCATCCAGACCCCCTCCGGTACAGGAGTTGGTGATGGCCTTGTAGCAGAAGTGGCAGAACATCCACCAGGACAATATCAGACGTCTGGTGGACTGGATGAGAAGGCGTCGTACAGCCTGTGTCCAGACAAATAATGTCAATTTTCATTGTTTTCTTTTCAACAAATTAATTGGTTTTAATCATGCAATAAATAAAAAACATTCATTCAATTTCATGTTTAGAATTGTACAGTCAATTAATCCAAGCAGGGTTGATTTGAAAAAATATAATTATTAAGTTCCCACAATTAAAAAATCAAGTGTAAAGTTTCCATTGATCCCAAGTTTACATAGACATTTAGCAGAGACAGATCAGAAACAGATCAATTTAAGGTGGCCATACACTGTACGATTTTAGAGATGATTTCTCACTCGTGCCACTATTTCTGGGATTGGGCCAGATGTGCCTCTAATCGTGTGTCGTGCTTCGTGCAGTGTACATGGGGTAAGGAGAAGCCATTAACACCTCACGACCAGCAATCGTGTGTTCGCGAGGAAAACGGAGCTGTTTGAAATCCTGCTCGCTCCTCGTGAGAGTATCGCACTGTCAAAGCAGTGCCACGAGCCGATGTGCCTCAAATTCTCATACTGTGCATGTCCGAATACAATAATATCCAGCTACTGTAAGCTAATTCTAAACTAACAGTAGCTGGCTATTGGCCTAGTGCAGTTTAGCTGTTGCAGCTTACCTCTAGTTCCCTTTGCTGTAGGACTGACAGCCCATACTGTCCACGTCTGGCCAACCAATTCCTGCACCAAACACGTCGTCGTCTTTTCTTCTTTTTTGATTCCTCACAGATAATGGCACATGTTGCCAAAGCAGCTCATTGGTTTTCATTTAGCACTACCATTTCGTGACTCACGCCAATACACAATCGTCTATGCACTTTTGGATTTCTTGGTATTTTAACGTTGTATTTCCGGATACAACACTCGAACATGTGGTGCGTCCTCTGGTGTATGGTCCTACAGTGTGAGCAGTCAGGTCGCATACGAGCATCGGTCTGTACAGTGTGAGAATGTGAATCGTGAGCCTGACTTTACGATTGATTCACACAGTTTGAGATGGAGCTGCGTGCAACAATCGAAATAATCGCACAGTAGTTGTACATAATCTTTGGTTGCAAATTGCCTATTGCTCCTAGTTTCGTCCTATAGGTTGTCGTTTAACTGAAGCACAGATGACAATGTAACAGTTAACCTGCGGCTAATTAGCTTGAGCTTCAGTCATGTGTCTCACTGTGAACTAATCATTTCAGGTCCCTCATGTCAGCAAAACTTGTCAATTTTTGCAATGTTGTAGGGCGTTTTTTGATTGTTTGTTTGTTTGTTATGATGATACAAAGAATTCAAGAAACGAAACAATAACAAGTGGTGTCAGGTACAACAAAACCCCGCCCCTTGCAGATATTGTTGCTTATTTTGGCATAAATCCAGCTGATGTGATCATGTCTATACATGTGCTGATATCAGCATATCAATTGCCTCTACATATGTGCCAAGTTTGAATTGAATTGAAACACAATTGATGTTTTTTTTATAGACATTTGAAATTTTGCCTATTATGAGTAAATGGGAGAGGAAAAAATATTTTAAAAATTAATAACAATTTTGAACTTTGACCTACTTTTCCCAAAATCTAACCACATGTATCCTGGGTCACTGGCAATCTATGAGCCCAATTTCGTATGAATTTAACCAATAATTTTGCTGCTACAGACATACGAAATTTTGCCCATTAAAAATAAACAAGGAAAAAAACTATTTTAAAAACTCATGAGAAATTTAAACTTTGATCTACTTTTTCCAAAATGTAATGACATCTATTCTGGGTCATTGGCAATCTATAAACCCAATTTGGTATGACTTCAACCAATAGTTTTGCTGCTAGAGTGTTAACAACAAACAAACAAAGAAGCAAAGAAACCAGACCAAACACAGTACCCCTTATCTCCCCTTTGGGGGTGGGGTAATAATAATAAATCAGACATGTTTATTCCATGGGCAGCTGTGGCCTTGAAGGTTGTGAAGGTTTAAGAAGTGTCTGTGTCCGAAGGATTGCTGGTTTAATTCCACAGACAGGCAGAGAAATTATTGGCTGATGTGCCCTTGATCAAGGCACTTAACCCCCCCATGCCCCAATGGAGCTCACTGCTCCTAGTCTGCAATGTATGGTGTGTTCCAGCATGTTCAGCTGGTGAAGGGTTAAAATCAGACGGTCAATTACATTATGTGCATGTCCACATATATAATATATAGACCAGGGGTGTCCATCCCTGGTCCTGGACAGCAACTACCTTGCATGTTTTAGATGGATCCCTCTTCCAACACACCTGATTCAAATGATAAGCCTATCATCAAGCTCTGCAGAAGCCTGAGAACAGTCATCAGGTGTGCAGAAGGAAACATCTAAAACATGCAGGATAGTGGCTCTCCAGGACCAGGGTTGGACACCCCTGATATAGACAAATAATAAAGGTTCTTCTTCTTCCTGGTTCAGAGTCCTGACAGACTGTAGAGCTGCTGTAAATGGGCTTCGTCTGTTGTAACACCTCCGACTTGTCTCACAAAACTATCTTTTAATTAATGTTAGATTGTATCCGGCGGCGTCATAATTTGCTAGTCTGAATAGGCTGTTATCAGAGTCATTAGAAAGTCATTATCTGATTGAGACTGAAATTTTCATAAAATAGTTGTTTATTCAGTGAACTGAGTCACTTCTATAGGATCCTTTCAGACTGAACAGACTCGGGTCTCCCTTCAAAGACCACAAAGCGTTGCGCCGCAAGATCTGAATCTTGTATCTTTAGTCAGAAAATCATCAATTCTAGTCATGAATCAGACACTTTTTTCTGTAACTGCATAAATTAAAAACATGCATCTTGACTAGAGTAAATGAAACAGTTATTGTTTATGATATTGTTGTGTCACCAGTGTATTATTCAGTTTGGTTAATGCCAGGCTTTGCTTGGTGTATCTCCATTGCTAAAAGCAGGAAACTAACACAGCAAATATGGGCATGTTGACATTTCAGGGACAGTGTTAAATAGAGAGTGCTGGTGTTGTATTAACACCACATTGCTATAAAATAACATTGCCTGTTACCTCTGACAAATAAAACTTGTCAAATCAGATTGTTTTCAACACTAATATTAAATTTAACCCTGATTTGGGGTAGACCAAGCCACGCCCTCATATAAAGGCGGTCATACACTGTGTGATTTTAGAGACGATTTCTCACTCGTGCGACTATTTCTGGGACCGGGACCGATGTTCCTCTAATCATGTGTCGTGCTTCGGGCAGTGTACATGGGGTAAGGAGAAGCCATTAACACCTCATGACCACCTCACGACCAGCAATTGTGTGTTCGCAAGGAAAACGGAGCTGTTTGAAATCCTGCTCGCTCCTCGTGAGGGTATCGCACTGTCAAAGCAGTGCCACAGTGCTACACTGGAACCAGAACTGGGCCCAGCGTTCACTCTGCCGCTACATTCACAAGCACCGCTAAGTAGCGTATCAAATACATGACATTCCTGTAAATGAATCCCATGCTGTGGACGAATGTTTGAGCAGACTGGAGGGATTCCACCCTTTTGAAGACATGGAAGCTTTTCAAGTGTTAAAGGTGGACCTGGTGTCGTCTTTTTGGGCTTTTTTCTGCCTCAACACCATGTTGGCTACGTTCTGATCAAAACAATGCAGCGTACATGTGACGTCATTGCGCATGTGCATCGAAGGCAGAATCGATAAGCAGGACCATTAAGCAGGCAGGCAAACGATTCCAAGGACTCGAGCTACTAAGATCCGGTTCTCAAAAAGAACCGGCTCTCGATTCCCATCCCTAGAGAAAAGTGTTACTTTTGACACTTTATCTCAACCCCAACACTAGTGTAGTGTAGATGCAACACTGAAAAGTGTTGTGTGGTGTTACTTTTTAAAGATGAAAGTGTTGAACCAACTAAAACTGGGTGTTAATCTTTAACATTTTCAAAATTGTTACCTTGACACTACAATGTAGACAAATACAGACACTTTGTGTGTTGTGTGTTAATTTCAACACTGTGGGTGTTAAACTAACACTGGCATTTTGGCAGTGTACATAGAAATATTCCAAAACCTGATTCCTGACATGTCAGTGTCCGCAGTCCACTGAATCATTCTGTGGTCAAGCTGTAAAGATGCAGCTTTCTTTATTTTTTGGAATAGATAATAATTTATTTTACTGCCTTTTCAGATTCCGTGTTTTTTCCCTTGAACCCTTTCGCTTTAGTATCTATTGTTTGGTAGTGTGTGCATTGTATGTTTGATTTCAATGATAGATGAAGGGAATTTTGGTTCTTTTTTTTCCACACTTGTGTATTTTGTGTTTTTCTTCATATTTATTTAGCCAAAACCCAGCTTTGCTTTGATATGTGAATCATGTAGGTTTCAGAAAAAGAAGTTAAGTTTGACTTGAAGCCGAAGTTATAATGAAAACACTCCTGCGGTGAATGAATATTTGTAATGGGTCCTGAAGACAACTGCACCTCAGGCAGAATGTAAATGTTCAAACATGTCTTTTAGTTGAATTACAACAGTTTTATTCACATTCAAATTGTAGTTAAAAACATGGCAATATTTTCCTCTAATCCTGTTCTGAGAAGGGTTTTGTTCCTGCAGCTGCACCTTATGTGTTCAGTTTCCAAAGTCTGCCTCAAAGTTGTGGCTAAAACAATAGGCGTTGTGAGTAAAAGGGGTTGATAACTAGCTCCCACAAGACACAGCCAAGCAATAGATTCCATTTTTCATACGAATGCAGAGTACACCTTCGATAAATCAGACTTTTAGGTCCAAACAACACCCTCCTAGGTGTGTAAATGCACAGTACGGTGAGGCAGATCAAATCAGCACGATGCAGCTGCGCCTGTTTACGAGAGCGGTCAAATCTGTACGAATATATCAACATGTGAGAATAGTTTAAGTCTTCCTGTTGTTTCTTCTCCGGGCCTGTTGGAACATGACGCAGCAGACGCCACAGTGGTTTGATGAATTCAGATGGCTTCTGACTGGTAGTGGCTGAAAAGGGGAGGCAGTGGAAGGGGGGTGATTTACTTTGGAAAATGAAAAATGAAATGCAGAATATAAGAAAAAAAATATGAAAAACATGAAGATGCTGCTTGTAGTTGGAAATGTGCTCCTTTCAGAACAGCACTTTGAAGAACTTTGTGTCTGCGCTGACATGTCAAAACTAAAGAAAGTTACAGTAAACAAACATATTTCACACCCTACATTGATATTAAAGCTGCGTACGACTTTCATCACCAATTTTTCATCAAATCTGTAAAACCTGAGTCATAGCCTAAGTGTCACGAATCTGTAAGTCTTTCTGTGATTACGCACCTGAATCTCTTTCCTCATGGTCAAAAATTTCAAAGTGTACTCCACCATAAACAATCCATTTGTTTACAAACAGAGCTGGTAGGTCACTCAGGCATTTTTGGAAATTTGTTGCGACGTCCATTGTGGGAAGCGGAGCTCCACGCAGCTGCAGTAGCAAGAGGCAATGAAGCTGTTTCCGTGTTTATTGCCGCTGCGACCATAATATGGCTGCGTGGACTTCCACTTCCCACAATCCAGATAGCAAAGAGACACTGGACGGATCTGGAACAGAATCGCTGACCGATTCGGCCCAAAACCGTTTGGCAGATCTGGCCCGGTGTCCAAATGTACATCGGGCCAAAACAGGTATGGCTCCGCGAAACGGATCTTCTACAGAAACGGTCCAGCTCTGGCCCAGCTCCGTTCAGTCACATCTAGCATATACACAAGAATCATGTTGGCCCAGATTTGTATTATGACTCTGGTCCAGATTCATATTACGATTCTGGTCCAGATCAGCATTAAAACTTTGAAAATCAGTCTTGGTTTGTGTGATGGGAGACTGTTCTGGGCCGAATCTGTTAGCCAGCACAACTCCGGAACTGCTAGAGAGAGCTGAAAGACAGATCAGATGCAGATTTGGAGTCAGAAAATGGATGTAAGCTATAAACGGATGTAAAGGCTTTAATGCGGATCCAGCCCAAAGGTAATTGCTATCTGGGAATGCATATCACGACAAATTTCCAAAAATGCCTGAGTGACCATTATGATTATTGTTAATAATTTAGCATGTATTACCAGCAGAGGTGTGAATTTTAACTAAAACAATGATTCTGTTTAGATTAGATTAGATTAGATTACATTAAATTAGATAAAACATTACTGATCCCTTGGACAGAGCCCTCAGGAAATTAACAGCAGCACAACACTGAATGTACACATATAAGAAATATTACAAGGAAATGGTCATATATATATAAAACCCCTATGAAAATATAGCTTTAGGTTTTCTTACCATATGTTATTTGTTTGGCTTCATTAACTTTAATTTTATTATCTGTATTTATAATGACTGTAGTTGCTTTAAACAGCTTTAGATGGTGCTCTATGTATCGTCAATATAGGAGATGACGTAACGTGTGCATTGCATTCTGGGAGACAGACGCTTCAGCTAGGCCCTGATGCTAGTGCTGCTAAGATATATCCACGAGTGAAGTTATTAACATTTTAATGGAAGAAATACTGCTTTATTTTCATAGCTGCGAGTCTGTACATGCTTTGAGTTGTCACAAGAGAGTTCCAGACGGCTGCGACCGGAGGATTTACTGTATTTTTTGTTTTTGTTTTTTTTTCGTGACTCCGGTGAGTGTATTAGCTTAGCATGCTACGTTGCTAGCGGACATGTAAATTTTTCAGTTTGGTTACAATTGAGCAATATTGAACCATGCTTGTTATCTAAACCAATTAGAGTCAACTGTAAATATTACAGAGATGTTGTAATGAGTCAGTGTGCACAGTTTTGTGATTTGAAATGCATTTATTTTCACGCGAAGAACGGTAACTTATTACGTCATTTTTGTGCGCCATGTTCAATGTTAAGGTAAAAATGTGCTTTGTGTGGGCTAAAGCTCATGGTTCATATTCATAAGTTGTTTCTTTTTCTGATTTTCATGTTATAAGTATGTTAACCCTTTCATGCATAGCGGTCGCTACAGTGGACAGTTACTCTACAGCTGTTCTTTTATATATTTATGGATTTTGTTGTTTTAGTTCCACATCAGCCAACACAGTGGATGCTTATGCACCATCCCATACACTGACATTCATACCATTACTGTAAGTTTGCTGTTCAAGATAAACCTAATCTGCAGTAACATGTTTGAGTGTAAATCAATTGCTTGTTATTGTTAGTAAACTGCAATTAAAAGGTTTTTATTGTTATTATTATTTTACATATTATCTCCATGAAGTGAGTAATAATTCGTATAATAATATGTTGAAATGTGACAAAACAGCAGATTAGCAGCATTAAAAGTGTTTTTATATCATAGTTTTCATTCAATATATCAGTAAATACGTATTTCTTTGCTTCAAAAATGAAATGCATGGTGTCAAGATGGGCGGACATTTTTGGAACTCCATGAAAAATAGGTTCATAAAAAAATTTTCAACCGCATTGTTGTTTTTTTTCATGTCTGAAGAAGAATAAAAACACTCAGGTAAAGAATCTTGATTAAGGTTGTAATAATTCATGCATGAAAGGGTTGAAGTTCGATTGAAGATGATTGAAAATGCATGAATCTAAATGTGATGAATGAGAATTACATGATTGCTTCGATATACGAGATAAGTTGTGTAACATTCGTGATATAATATTGTTAAATGAAAACATGCTCATTAATGGTGAGTGAGGTTTTAATGTCTCCTGTTACAGTTCATTCTTTCTGTGGTCAGTATTATAAGTTACATTTGAGTTTAAAAAAGAAAGATAGATACAGTTCTGTACAGTAGGCTAATTGATGATTGATAATTAACTTTATTTCCTTCTGTGGCAGATTATTTATGTATTTTTTTTTTTTTTTTTTTTAGTTGCTGGATATAGTACATTCAGTGGAGAGCATCGATTCTGACCAGGGTTCCTGACTGAGGTGAGACAGGGTTATAGAGGATTTGGAATTCTCCATATTCATCATCTTTGTGAAGAGACATGCCGGGAGTCGGTAAGATAAAATCTAAAGTGCAAACAGTAATCAGCATACACACATGTATTGTACTTGTGTAGCACACAACACACACACTGAATACACTTGGATGGACACGACGCACATATCTATCTATCTATCTATCTATCTATCTATCTATCTATCTATCTATCTATCTATCTATCTATCTATCTATCTATCTATCTATCTACTGTGTTAATTTAAATTTGACTTTTTTGACATTGATGCTTACAGATGTCAATTGACTAAACTTTATCAAATGTTGAATGTTTTTTTCATAATTGTTTTAAATGTTCTACCTTTAGATTTCTGAAATATCTGTCACGCTCTGACAATAAATAATTGGTTTAAGTATCAGCAGAAGTAACTGTATAGTTTCTTTAGGTCCCACTAACGAAGAAAAAAAAAAAACAGAAAATTATCACTAAACATCTAGAAATTTTAACTAATTCATTCATTATTGTTAACAACTCACCACAGGATGATGGAAAAGGGATTTGTTTTCACTGTTCAGGTAGTTCAGGTAGCCTGTTTTATTTCACATTATTCTCTTTAAAATATTGTGCATATCAGGCCCTTGAAAAGTGTTACCATGACCATTTTTTTTTTAATTTTTTTTAAAAATAAATACTGATATAAGCAGAAATTGTACATGTAAGAAAAAACAGAAAAGGCAATATATACATTTCTGATCATAAATGAGCCATTAAAGGTATAGTTACATAATATGTCTAATGCTAAAAACCTCAAGCTGCATTTTTTTCCTTCTTTTTTCTGACTCTCAGCGAGGTACAGATCACGTTAGGATCATACTGACAAAACGCGAAATTCGTGTTTCAGGTCAACGTTTGCTTTTTTTGGATGACTTCCAAGCTTGTGAATCACATTTTAATGAATACTTCCGCTTCTCATTTCCATTACAAAAGGTTGCGTTCTCACATTGTTGTTTCTAAATCTGTGCTTTGTTGGAGAGTTTTTCTCGGAGGAGTGTCGCGGTGATCTGTGAGTCTACAGTTCCCTGCAGAGTTGGAGTTTTGGAAGCCTCTCCCCCTATGATTGGCCATAGCGGGGGTTGAAACACTTCCAATGTGCTATAAGAATAATAATGGGCTTTTTCCACTCTTTTCTTTATGTGCTGTATCATTTCAGAGGCTATTTGGAGACACTGTGAATTTTGACACAGCCTGGCAAATCTGCATTCATGGATGCACTCCAAGACGACTCCTTTCAACTGATATTTAGTTTTTTTTATGAAGGGCATTATAGAGATAGATGGCGAAGGAAAGTAGAAGGGTATTTGTTGATTAAGTTTTGTTCATTTTTGTGGGTCTTTTTTTTTTCTCTCTTCCTTCCCCATCTATCAGTCTTCATCTCCTTTAAAATATTCCATTATCTCTCCACAAACACATTCACACTCAATAAAATATTCATGTTAATACTTTTCATAAACAATTTTATTAGAACTGCTGAGGGTCTGGATGACGCCTTACAAACATTCAGACAACATTCAGCCTGGTCATGTTGTCTGTCATAGTGAGTTGTGAAACTCAGTGTTGTATAGTAACAAAGTACTAATACTTCACTACTGTACTCAAGTATGTTTTGGGAGAATTTGTACTTTACAGAGTAGTTTTTATTCTGTTTACTTTCAGTTTTACTTCACTACATTTACTAACTTAATTACATACTTCTACTCCCATACATTATTAATGCACGGTATTTTTACTCATTACAAAAAATAAATGTTTGGAAATTTGGTTTCACCGCTGAGATTACCAGTGACTGCAACAAAGTCAGGAAGATGATTTGTCATTGGGCCTAATCACATAATGAACAAGTACCAAGGACGGTCCACACTCAGCCTGTTGGCAATCTACTGACATGAGCAGTAACGATAGGGTTCCCACCTCACTGCAACAGTCTAAATCTGACTAAGTGTATTTTTCTCATTTCTAGTCAAAGTATCTCATCACATTTAAAATAAGACATTATCACCTAAAGAGTAACTTGTAAGTGAGGTATAAGAACTTATTTTTAGACAATAGATCTTGAAAATATTATTTCAAGAAATCATACAGAGATAATTTTCACTTGTTCCATTGGCAGATTTTTTTGCTTAATTCAAGATTTTTTTTTTTTTTTTTTTTGCTTACTTCAAGATTTTTTTTTTTGTGCTTAATTCAAGCCAAAAAAAATCTGCCAATGGAACAAGTGAAAATTATCTTGGTAAAATTTCTTGAACTAAGATTTTCAAGATCTGTTGTCTAAAAATACATTCTTATATCTCACTGAAAAGTTACTCTTTAAGTGATTATGTCTTATTTTAAGTGTGATGACATATTTTGACCAGAAATGAGAAAAATACGCTTGGTAAGATTTAGATTTTTTTGCAGTGCTTATTGTCAGAAAATTGGTCAGAAAATTTGCTTGCATTTAGTTTATATATCTAACCCTAACCCTTTTCTGACAAATGGTCCCTCTAACAATAGGGCGCCTCCCCAGCGGTTGGCAGCAATCTCGTAAACGGCAGCAGCTATTGAAGAAGGGATGGCGACAGCAGCCACATCGGCTATAAACGATGGAGAAGATGATGATGAACACCCCTGTCCATATTTAAAACACAATGTTTTGTTACGTCGGTATGAGAGATTCATGCTATCGGGTGAAGTGCTTCTTATACCTGCCGAAAAACAGTGAAATTTTAGCTTTGACAAACTCCCCCTCCAACCTACAGACGCACATTGTGGTAAGTTAAATTAAATTGAAATGGGACCTGGATAAACTTGATAATATTCCAAATTCTGATGCCTTTGGTTGTTATTAACATTTTCTCGTACTTTTGCTCTCATTACTTGAGTACATTTAGTTGTAGATTACTTGATATACTTATGTACGGTCAATACTAGATAGTTAAAGACGTTAACTTCAGTAACATTTCCGTTGGTGACTTAAACTTCTACCGAAGTATTTTTTTGATAGGGTACCTGTACTTCTACTCAAGTGTGACTTTCCAGTACTTTATAGAACACTGGTGAAAATAGACCAGATTTACACGGCTAAACTTTTCAGATTTGCTAAATCCCATCTGGCGGTTTCTGATTTTCCTTTAATCCTTCAAATCCATACGTCTGTTACACAAACAAACTTTCTAGATCAAATGTATTCATTAGTATTTGGGGCCTATTTTAAAACTGCTGCTACTACTTTTTCACAGCAGTCATTGCGTCACTGTTCTCTACCAGGTTTTACAGATAAATCATGGATTGTGTGAGATATGATCATGTATTAATCCAAATTTAGCATGAACGTATTGTAGGTAAGGCTGCCCACCTTATTGTCAGAAGGCTCACTGCAAAAATGTAAATCTTACCAAGTGTATTTTTCTCATTTCTAGTCAAAATATCTCATCACACTTAAAGTAAGACAAAATCACCTAAAGAGTAACTTTTCAGTGGGATATAAGAACTTATTTTTACAAAATAGATCTTGGAAATCTTATTTCAAGAAATCTTACCAAGATAATTTTCACTTGTTCCATTGGCAGATTTTGTTTGTTTGTTTGTTTGCTTAATTAAAACAGCTTGGCCAAAAAATAAGTAACTGCCAGGATTTAATTAAGCACATTGTTCAGATCCCTCCATGTGTCGGTAGTGCAGTGGTTAATAATGTTTCAGCTGTAACAGGTTATTTAACACTAACTGATGCAGTAAGTGTCCTCTCATGTCTTTAATCTCAAACAGATTGGACAATGTCAGGACTGATCAGGATCATCAGGCTTGGGACAGAATGGTTCAGGAAGAATGAGACATCATTTACACACATGGATTAACCTCCATAAAGTCCAGACTCTACACTGCAAAAATGTAAATCTTACCAATTGTATTTTTCTCATTTCTAGTCAAAATATCTCATCACACTTAAAATAAGACATAATCACCAAAAGAGTAACTTTTCAGTGAGATACAAGAACTTCTTTTTAGACAATAGACCTTGAAAATCTTATTTCAAGAAATCTTACCAAGGTAATTTTCACTTGCTCCATTGGGAGATTTTTTTTGCTTGAATTAAGCAAAAAAAAAAAAAATCTTGAAATTAAGCAAAGAAAATCTGCCAATGGAACAAGTGAAAATTATCTCGGTAAGATTTCTTGAAATAAGATTTTCAAGATCTATTGTCTAAAAATAAGTTCTTATAGCTCACTGAAAAGTTACTCTTTTGGCGATTATGTCTTATTTTTAAGTGTGATGAGATATTTTGACTAGAAATGAGAAAAATACACTTGATAAGATTTTGAGTTTTGCAGTGCTTTAGTCAGAAAATTAATTTGGATTTAGTTTATAAATCTAACCCTAACCTTAACCCTAACCCTTTTCTGACTAATGGGCCTTCTGATAATAGGGTGCCTGCCGTAGGTAAGGACAAAGCCACAACTTCTGTGCAAGTGTTCCAAAAGCAAAAAGACAAACGGTGACATCCTGCTGCAAAATGCTCACTCTAGAATCAGAATACTTTTATTATTGTTGGATGTTGGTAAGTCCTGAGCCTGAGGTAACATACAATGGGACCCAAAAGCAGAGGTTTGAAACAGAATTCAACAAAATATTTATGATTTATACCAAAAAAACAAACCTACAACTGGTGGGGAGATGGATGAACGAGGTGGTCTGGAAGCTGATGCAGAGTCGGGGATACGAAATCTAAAGAACAGCAGACTGGCGATCACAAGTGTGAGGAGCATAGACATCTATGAATAACAGAATCTTCTGGCATACAGGTGGTGGACTGACCAGACTTATATTGCGTTCCATGCCACCCGTAACTCGTGTTTTTCCAACCTTCTACTGGTGAAAAGGCACTGGAATGGCAGTCAAACCTGTGACTTCCCACGTGGTAACTCGAACTAGATTGATGTACTCCCAGTTCCGAGTTCTGACGTCACGTGGCAATGGCAGCCCCCATGGATGCGGTGTTTATGCAAATTGTTTATTAAAACAAGGTATTGCGGGGGGGTTCTGGGGGTGTATGCTCAAGGGAGACCCACCAGTGTTAGGGAAATTACTTTTAAAAAATAATTCATTATAGTTACTTGTTACTTCCCCAAAAAAGTAGTTGAATTAGTAACAGAATTACTCCTTCATAAATATATGTCGTTACCAGGGAAAGTAATTATTGCGTTACTTTTTAAAAAAACATTCAAACATGTAAAAGGAAACTGATTTTTGAGCGTGTTTCATGGGCCAGTTGTATAGAGCAGAACAGCAGACAGGTACTTCATACCATAACTTTGGTGAGGCTGGGGTCCACCAGGGCCCAGCTTTTCCACCACATAAGTGTATATCTCCATTTGTAGGAAGAAGTTGCTCCTCCAGTTAATCCCACATCTCCAGTTTTTCAGTGGCTTCTCCCTGATACAGCGGTAAATCTCTTCAGTCCAGTCAGTTGGGCTCACTGATAACTCCTCCCCTAAATTAGCTGCACACATAGCTGCGTTCAAGTGAATGGGGTGTACTGCGAACAACTCAAACTCAGATGTTATTAGTCGTTCTGGTGAAGGCAGCGTGGACAACTCAGACTCATAGACACACAGATGAAGCATGAAGGCAGTGTGGGCAATTTGAATATAAGAACAGCTCGTAAACGAACGGCTCGCAACAAATCGGTTCTTATCGTTCACTGAAAAGAGCCATTCAAAAGACTTGACTCGTCCACGAACGTCACACCTCTCGTGGCTGGCTGAGCGAGTCAGGATGGATAACAGCTGTTAGACATCAGTGCATAGTAATGCGCCACATTTCACTGCGGGTAATGGTAACGGCGTGGTAACGTTTCAAATAGTAATTAATTAAATTATCTGTTACTGGAAAACAAAAATGGTGTTAGTAACGCCGCTATTTTTAATGCCGTTATTCCCAACACTGAGACCCACACAATATTACCAATTCATGTCAGAAAAGATATGTAATGTGTTAGAACTTTAACTCTTTCGGTGCCAGACAGTTAAGGGGCTAATAAGCCTTAAAAGTGCCACAGATTTTGGCCGTTTTTCAGTATTTCGCGTCGTTTTTATAATATTTGAAGAATCCTGCAGGAAACCGCTCGGTAACATCCGACCGATTGCTAATTAGATTCAAAACGCACCGGACGCAGCCGATTCATTATTGATCGTAATTTGCATAATTCATAATAATAATAATAATAATAATAATAATAATAATAATAATAATAATAATAATAATAATCTTTATTTATATAGCAATTTTCATACATTAAAAACTGTAGCACAAAGTGCTTTACATATCAGTTTAAAAATCAGTACCGCCCCCCACCCACACTCACCCACTCACCCGTACACACACACACACACACACACACACACACACGCAAACCCACAAGCTCACACATACTTAAGAAGACTGACTGAGCACAGGTAGACCAGAACAAAAATGTACAAGTAAAAGTAGAACATCAATTTAGGAGGCGCTGTCTCAGGGAGCCATCCGCACCAGGATGCAGCCGCCGACCCCGGCGACCAGGCACCAGCAACACAGCCCCGCATCCCAACTAGTGGGAGAGGGCCAACTGGGACCCCCACCCACCAGAAAGGAGCGGACCCCAGTGAGAGAAGGCGCCACAGCCGCCCCCCGGCATGGAGGGCTCCCTCTGATGAAACACCGGAGAATAAGAAACATTAAAAAGATATAAAAATATTATTCGGTCGCGTGACCTCAAATTCCCGTCTGATTGGTCTCAAAAGGGGGACACAGAAAGAACGTCATCGAAATGTGAGAAAGAAATGGGGGTGGATGGTTTGTTTGTACACAAATGTGGCGTGTTCTCCAAAGCCGATCTGATCGGCCCGTGGCACTTTAAAGGTTGTATTTGTAAAGCCGATTTAATCGGCCCATGGCACTGAAAGTGTTAATAAAGATATGTGTTTTAAAAAAAAATGTGATTGATACAACAATTGTCCAGTTTTTATGGTGAAAGTAGTTTTCCGTCCGAGTCACTGTGTAAATCATGACACCGTAGAAACTGTTAATAAGCAGTAAGTAGGATGTATGCTCATGCGGAATAACACTTTACAAAATACTTAGAAGTGACTGTCATAGAAAATATGCTAATAATCAGTTAGGTAATTGTTAAAGTGTAAAGTATGAAGTGAAGTTTTACAAAATGACAGAACCCTGATAAAACCGAGTGAGTTCCCAAAGTTCCACACTTTCCTGATTGATAACAATGCATCTGCTCTGACCAGCAGCTCTTTCCCATCTGTCTCCTACATACATTTATGGATAACTCGAGAATTTTACTCCTTTAAGGCCTCTGTTATCTGTCAGGTTTGATTAGCATGCAAAGTGAAATTAATTCAATGGAAATATATCAACTATATGTTTTGGGGCGGGCGAGAAGTAGTTTTAGTGAGGTCCCCAGTGAACCATTTGTATCTGAGAGTCAAATACTGTACTTTAGAGTATGAGGACAGCCAGTTCACTTCATGTGATTTTAAATCCCCCCCCAAAGTCATTTTGACATTAGAAACATAGAGATTCGATATTCTGGTTCTTTTTCCCCCCTTAATGTTTTTTTTTTGACTGTACATTCCAGTGTTTAAGATGTCTAGATCTTAGCAGGTTACTGGAAAACCACTTCCTAAAGCTGGGTTTGTTCACTGTGGCTACTGGATCTGTGTGCCTACCTGATTTGCTTCGTGCATGCTCAATACGGTTGGCCATCATGGCCACAAAACTACGGCAACTCTGCTTGGACATAACTAATTTACAGATCTTATCCAATTTGCATCTTTTAAAAAAAAAAAAAAAATTATTAACAACATTTAAATTTATTTAGACGTACTGTATTGATCCCAAACTTGGGAAATTCTTTTGTAATAGCATGACATACAAACATCAACACTTAGAAAGAAGTCTTACATAGAGTTAGGAATACTCAAAGAATAGAATAATAGAAATAAGAAGATGATAAGAGGATATAATGTAATATAGGATGTAGGGGAGTATGTACAAACTAGAATGGGCACTCATAGAAATATTCTGAAATTCAAAATTTCAACCTTAGTGTGTTATTGGAGGACGTAACACAACTGTATTAATTTTGTGAAGTTTCTCAGAATTTTGTATTGTCATGTAGAAAATCAACATCAATGAAGTTACCATATTTAGTCCCTTCCCCGTAAGTGCCCCCCCCCCCCCCCCAAAAAAAAAATACAAGACATAAATATAAATCAGAAAAGCACTCTGAGAGTGCAGACCTCCGCCAAGACAGATCAGCCCCCCCCCCATCACCACCAAAATTTAATCATTTGTTCTTTGTGCCAGTATCAACATTTCCTGGAAATTTCATGAATATCCGTCCATAACTTTTTGAGTTATCTTGCTAAAAGACAGACAGACAAACCCTGATGAAAACATAACGTCCGCCGGTACACTTGATGGAGGTAAATATAGAATATGGAATGTGCTGTTCAGTGTGTACAATGTACAAATGTATAAATTTACGGAGAAAGATGTTTACCTATATACAGAGAATGAACAGATATAGCCTACCTATATACCCTACAGAGGAGAAATGTACAGATGAACCGATATGCAGAGAAGTGTACAGATACACTAACCAAGTTAGCCACCAGAATAAAAAGTATAACTTACAGTAACCAGAATAAATCAAGGCTTTGTACAGACAGTGTACAGTGAGGTGTTGTTGATAGAAAAATTCTGTGATATACTCTGAGACAAAAGACTGAGTCACTGGATTCTGGAATCAGAAGATTTTACTTGCAAGGACTCAAGTACATACAGTGAGATGCAGCAGTTGACTGCCTGACAACAGGAAGTTCAAGATCTTATGAAAGAACATGACTATTACAATCATTGGACCAAGTGTACAAATATTATGACGTTGATCAGGTTCACCATTGGCTTAGGTATTCAAAACACAGTGATGCATGGGTTCAGTGACCATGTTTGTACTCTTCCCCCACCTACCCCATGGCCTGATGTCCTCAAGGGCAGCAGCCCACTCTGGTCCCAAACTGGATGGACAACAAGTACGCTTCGGTCCCAAACTGGAACAAAACAAGCAGATAGCAAAGAAATGGTAGACATATCCTGAGTGGATATGTCCGGGCATTCTTGCAAAATGTGTTATCATAACCCATCCATGACTCGTGTTCTGGACACCTGGTGTTTACAGAATATAGTCTAATATTATATTTTTCTAACTTTGTTAATAAAGTTTTTGATTTTTTTTTTTTTTTTTTTTTCAAAAGACGCAAATCGGGTTAGGTCTGCAAATCGGTTTTGTCCAAATAGAGTTGCTGTAGTTTTGTAGCCATGATGGCCGACCGTATTGCGCATGCGCGATGCCGTGTTTTTTTGAATGAAACTCTCTTATTAGCTACACCATTGTTTTGTGCCACATATAAATGATACCAACTGGAAACAAATGGCCCAGGGTTTAACAGGTTAACTACGTCTGTCTGTCAACTCCATGTTTATGAACTTCATTCTCAGCTCAGCTAATGAAATCCTCTGAAAGTACTCATCCTCGGAGTTGCAATTTGTCACTCTCTGATTGAGTTCCTGTGAAAAATAGGCCAAAGAATATTTCGATTATTATTGATGCAGCTTCATTTAATTCCACCTGCAGAAGGAGGGAAAAAAAACAAAGTAATTACATCAAGGGTGATAATATGAAGAATTAGATTAGCATTCATCTCTTCTTTGCCATATCCAGTACTGAAAGCCGACTGATACACAAACACACAAAATAAGATATAGCAGGTGATGAATATTTACAGCTACAAAGCTTCCAGTAAATACCAGGATGTTTCCCTTTTTTCTGTTCTTTCTGCATGACTACAGAAATACTACATTTCAAAGATAAATGGGGTTTTGTTGGTCTTGCATCTACCACTAACTTCATTTTCTCTCACTTACACCAATTTTGGATTTTGTCTGCAATATTTTCCACATCTGCTTTCAGTATCAAACAGCAGAACAGTCGCCAAAAAAACATTAAAAACAAATTTCACTTCTCTGAGAGTGTTGACATCTCCTTTATTTTCTGTCTGCAAACTACGGTGGTGTCTGAGTCCGACTTTATGTCTGGTTTTTTACGTCTCAATTTGAGCCCAACCACCCCCCAGCCACCTTGCCTTTCTCTGGGACTCCCATGTCTCTTTGGGAATCCTTGGCTACTTTCCATATTTTATAAACACGACAGATATGAGTTTGTTAGAAGTCTCTCTAGAGTCTGAGCTTAAAAAAAAACAACCTGAAACTGTAAGATGAGTATTTTTATGGCCTGAAGAAGAAATCCCCTTGTGTCGTCTGACTCATAGAAATGTTACCCGCAATTAATATTTATACACTTTCAAGTGTGTTGTCATCGTGTTTGAGCCATATTTTACATTAAACAGATTATTTTTAAACATTTATAACTTTTTTTTTTAAGGCTTTAATGTTCACTACTATATTTGATTGCATTAACCCACATAGACACTCTCAAGGGCCACATTTATTTAAAGAAAGTTAATGTTAGCGATAATGAAGGCTAAATTTTTTTTTCCCAGTATCTAAAAATACATTCATTTAACAGGTCAGTGGTTAAATGGTGAGTATCATTACAGATTATACTGATCTTGAGATTACTATTGTGCACTTTTGAAAAAAAGAATGGGTCTTGCTCATATAATTAGTGTAGCTTTAACTGTGAACATGTGAAATGCTGCTGCAGAATGGACAGTCTATCCTTGATACGTATAGCAGTTTTGTGTATAGTCAGAATTTAGTCCAATATGTTCAGGATTTTTGAGTTCCTTATGGGATCTGACATAGGAATTCAGGATAAGTTGAAGGATGGAGTAAGGGGGCGGGAGATTATAAATTAAACTTCATCCCGCTCCTTTTTGAATGTTGGACTTTCTTTTATGTAATCCTGTTGTTTAGTTTTAATGCAAATTTGAAATAAATAAACAAACAAACTGGGATGAAACCAATGGTGGGCAGTGTATTTCACACCATGGCCATCTGGTGTTCTACCTGACTGAATCCACCTTTTTAATATTAATAATGAGGGCTGTGTATCGGCATGAATCTGGCGATACGATACAAATCACAATACTAGGATCATGATACGATATATTGCGATATGTCACGATACAGTTAACACGGCGATATTTTTTGTTTTGTTTCTTTTTATAAAAGATTATTTCCTGGAAACATTTATAGTTCAGCATTTGGATAAATAAAGTTTTAACATGCAGCTTTACCAGTACAAAAAAAAACAACAAAAAAAAAACCACACAAATAAATAAATGAATAATGTTTTACAGACATCACAGTTTAAGTTTCAGCTTAAATGTTCTTATTCTATTGAAAAAAGAATACATAGTGTTCAGTCCCTGACTCATCCAACATCAGAACATTATTTTTGTGCATTCCCAATAAATAAAACAAACAATACCTCTGTCAGACAGTAAAAAGTGCCTGTAAGGATGCTTGAATTATCCATTATTTAGCAAAACAGCGTTATCAATTAAAAAAAAAAATTACATTTGACCTGCAATATCACAATACTACTTTTGTAGTATACAAACAACAGAACAAAATACTCGTGAATATAAAAATAGCTTGAAAACCACAAAACAAAAATGAACCTCCATCATGTCTGCGTTTGAATAAATACCTAAAAATATCAATACAGTAATTTTTAATGTTTATACAGTATCTTGAAGTGAAATATTGCAATATATTGCGATACTGATATTTTCTTACACCCCTGTTAGTAATACACCATTAATATTGTACACAGTAAGAGTGTCATTGCTAAAGCAGAATAACCCAGTGAGTCCACCTCAGCAGGTCTCCTTTGATTACAGAAACAGCTGCACCATGTACATCAGCTCAAGCACAAATCATTAATATTTATTGAATAAAATGACACACATAACGCCAAACGTACATGTTGATAAAATATATTATACTCTCCAAAACTGCTGTTTATATTTTACTCTGTCTGCGACCATATCCATTTCTTTCCCCTTGTTGGTCTTGTCAGGTCATAAAACAGCTATTAAATCTAAACCATTATATTTTTACTTACAGGAGTTGCTACAGATTGCTCTGATTAGTTTGTGCTTTAATCATTCAATCAAATGATATGAAAATACAGATGTTATTGTACGCCTGCCCACGAGTGATGAACATGAAATCTGTTTGGTTAAAGCATCAGGTTTCATTTCCACTTATTTGATGCTCCAGAGGCTGCACTGTTGATGCTTTAGGCCTCAAGACATATTTATTTTACCCAACAACACATGGTGACAAATATAAGTGGACACTCGAACATACACATACACTACTGGAAGAAGGGTGACCAAGAGAAAAGCTATGAGATACAGAGAATAGGCAATTGGGAATCATTTAATGCACATGCGGTCCGGGGGCCAAATCTGGCCCGCCAAAGGTTCTATTCTGGCCCGCGGGATGAAAGTGCAAAAATTAACCTGAACAGTCCAGGTTGTCCAAAAATCATTTTGGTTCAGGTTCCACATACAGACCAATGTGATCTACAGTAAAAATAACAACACAATAACCCAGAAATAATGAAAACTAGAAGCACTCGGAGAGCGCAGACCTCCGCCAAGGCTGATCAGTGCCCCCCCCCGTGGCCCCCCCCCACCCCCGATCACCACCAAAATTTAATCATTTCTTCCTTATCCCATTTCCAACAAACCCTGAAAATTTCATCAAAATCTGTCCATAACTTTTTGAGTTATGTTGCACAATAACGGACAGACAAACAAACCCTGGCAAAAACATAACCTCCTTGGTGGAGGTAACCATAAATTTTCTTTGTGAAAAATTATGTGGAAAAAATTTAAGTGAAAAAAATAACATTACATTGTGAAAATATTTACATTTACAAAACTATTCTTTCACAATGAAATGCAAATAAATACATAAATAAAAACAAAGATGACATACCTGAAATGTGCAATTTAACAATATTCTGCCTGTTACTAAATGTTTTGTGCAATTATGGATCCACTGTGATCTGTAGTTGTGTTAATAATAAGAGATGTAATATTGTAGAAATTGTTCAAATTTCAGTTCCAAACTCCAAAATTTTAACAATATTCTGCCTGTTACCAAATGTTTATGTAACATTGTGTTTAACGTACATGTATAAATAATAAGTCGAGGCATAATATTGTTAAAATCACACTAATTTTTCAAATGAAATTTGTGTTTTTTCAGGTTATTCACATCTTTTTTGTAAAATGTAAATATTTTCATAATTTAATTGGGTTTTTTTTTTGTACTAAAACAAAAAGAAAAACTTGGAATTGTCATTATTTATAGGTCATTAAGTCATTATTTTACTGGTCTGGCCTGCTTGAGATCAAATTGGACTGAATATGGCCCCTGAACCAAAATGAGTTTGACACCCCTGATTTAATGCACCTTTATGGGTCAAATCTAAAACTGTAGGGTATACATGTAGGTCAGTGATTCTGATTCTTTAGGCCACCAGAGAAGGCCTTGATGACTATCCACTACATGGAACACATCAGTGTGTTTTTATTGGTGAAAATGACTCAGCATGTTTCCTGTTTCAAAATAATCCTGAGCCTCAGATGTTATAAAGCCATCTGTGTGGGATTCCTCTGACATGAAATATGTGTAAACAAGGTCAAAGTTATCATCATCCAATTAGAGATGTATTTGGCCTAGCTGACCTTCAGGAGGAGTCTGTTAGACCACATTTAGTTCCCAGCCGAGGAAATGAAGCCGCTGCTCTATTCAGAACCACTGGACCAAATCCAAATATTATTTATTTATTTATTTATTTACTTACTTACTTGGTCAAACTGCATGTTCATTATGTAACAAATATTAGAACAATTCCAGTTCATTGTCCCATCAATAGATGGGGCACACTCTCTGGTTTTGCCCCATGGGGTACCTTATTTAAAAGGGGATAAAAAATAGTCAATACTGAGAGACATTCACACACATGACCTTTGTCAGTTGAATAGTACAAGTTAAGAAAGTCCTAGTTTGTTGCAAAATTGGTGAAGTATTAGATTGTAAAGATATGTAAATAGAAAGATTAAACACCAGAAAGTTATGAGAGGATGTCAGTATAAATACCTTTGGCCACAATCTGTGTGGAGTCTAGATTTCTGTGATCCCTCAGCATGACCAGTTGTGATTTTCACTTCTTTTAATACTCTTTCAAGTCACTCTCAGAGAAGGTAACATACTATGTGTCAAGGTAACTCATTTCGGTGTTGGTGATGTGTATCATGAGACAAGAGATGCAGTCCACTGAGCTGTTTTACAAAAAAACCCCAAACAAAAACATGTTTCTATTGTTATCAAACTGTGAAACTTCCTTAACTTGTAAAATTTTATTTGAAATCATCCGATAGCATGAATATAAGCATTTTTCTCACCACTGACCAATGTTCTTTTTTTTTTTTTTCTTTCTTTCTTAAGCAATTTCCATGGGCAATGTGATATCATGAATTGCGTACAGATAACATGCCACTTTTAGTTGACGTGTTATCTGTATGCATTATAAGGTTTCAGTGTGTATATTTACACCGCGTAAAGTAACACACCATTAGCGGGTTAGGGTTAAGGCGGCCTTACACTGTGCGAGTTTAGAGACGATTTCTCACTCGTGGGACTCTTTCTGGGATCGGGCCCGATGTGCCTCTAATCGTGTGTCGTGCTTTGTGCAGTGTACATGGGGTAAAGAGAAGCGATTAACACCTCACGACCAGCAATCGTGTGTTCGCAAGGAAAATGGAGCTGTTTGAAATCCTGCTCGCTCCTCATGAGGGTATCGCACTGTCAAAGCAGTGCCACGAGCCAATGGGCCTCAAATTCTCACACTGTGCATGCACAAATACAATAATATCCAGCTACTGTAAGCTAATTCTAAGCTAACAGTAGCTGGCTATTGGCCTAGTGCAATTTAGCTTTTGCAGCTTACCTCTAGTTCCGCTGTAGGACTGACAGCCCATACTGTCCACGTCTGGACAACCAATTCCTGCCCCAAACACGTCATCGTCTTTTCTTCTTTTTTGATTCCTCACAGATAATGGCACATATTGCCAAAGCAGCTCGTTGGTTTTTGTTTAGCACTACCATTTCGTGACTCACGCCAATACACAATCGCCTATGCACTTTCGGATTCCTTGGTATTTTAATGTTGTATTTCCGGATACAACACTCGAACATGTCGTGCGTCCTCTGATGTATGGTCGTACAGTGTGAGCAGTCAGGTCGTGTATGAGCATCGGTCCGTACAGTGTGAGAACATGAATCGTGAGTCTGACTTTACGATTGATTCGCACAGTTTGAGATGAAGCTGCGTGCAACGATCGAAATAATCGCACAGTGTATGGCTGCCTTTAGCGATTAGCGCGATTAGCGGCTAGCACATTGACATGCCATCAAATGGCATTAAATAACATGAAAGGATGAAAATGCGTACGTATAGCATGCCAAATGCAATAACTGGCGTCACATACAACGTGATTTCATGAGATCAGTCTGCCATGAGACACAGTGGAAGGGGCAGGACTTCGGCTGTCTGTATTAACAAGCTACTGTTGCTCACTATCCATCTACTTCTCAATAATATGCATTATGTAACTGTGTCATTAACATGTTATTACACTATGTTTAAGAGGTCTAATCAGCTGGTACACCTTGCTAACACAGTGGTGTAGCTAATATTACTAGCAAACAAGCTGTCATAAAAACATGATCGCTCACTCCCAGAATTGAGGGTTATTGGACTATGACATGCTAATTTTGTTTTAAACTTTTGCAAATGCTTAGTGAGACGTTAATTTTGTGAGGCTTTAAAACTATCATGTTAGAGCCACCTCCTCATTTAAGAGGGAAAATATTGTTGAAATCCCAGCACAGAAAGGTGTTCCTTATCTGATGGCACAGCCAGAGGGTTGCACACAGACACAGCTGACTCAGGTTACATAGTGTATATAATGATTAGTCTTTGGCAGATAAGAGGTGGTCCGAAGTCAAATGAGAACCAATTAACAACAATGTAACAGAGACACTTCACATAAGCCATCTTACAGTTTGATGGTGTTGGACTCAAATTTGTCCCAATGGCTTTGCTGACTCACATTGTTCAGAAATTTGCCAAAAGCATTGCAAGAATTCAGATTTAACCAGAATTTTGATCAGTTTACAGTTGCATTTATTATTTAATTTGATCACATAATGCCGTTTTATGTCAGTATTATCTCTCCAACACGTTATAATAGATCAGCTGATCTCAGAGCAGTGCAGGAGTACTGCTCTAATTAGCTCCTCTGTGTAAATAACAGTTTGTCAGACTGCTGGAAGATAAAGTGTCTCATTTTCCTTTAGCCCTGTCACTACTTCCAATTGTGCATTAGACTAAAACTGCCATAGACATTTGATCAAATGAAGGTGTTCATGAGGAGCAGGTGGTAATTAGCACAACTTCAAACATTGCTACTTTAACAAAATAACATTCAGTACCCTACTCTGTCAGTAAATACCACTTAAGATGTGACACCAGGCAAAATCCAAATACTCGAATGTATGAAGTTTTTTTTTATCAGAACTAAAAAGAAGTAAAAGACCAGAGGGGCAGTTATTATTGACATACGCAGTTACAGTCCATTTTAAGAAACACCAAGTATACAGTATAATTGTCTCTTAAATAATATGTTTTTATGAGGTTGAAATGTTCTATAGTAAGGGTCTGTTTCTGAGCAACTGTTTCCTATAGAAATGTTTTGAATTCCCCTATTTAAATCTTTTAATGCCATTTTCCCAAATGAGTTTTTTGTCATTCTCTAGTCGAAACATCTCACCCTATGTAGCACCTATGTACACCAAACCTTCCAGTTATACACTTAGAAGTATTCTGAAGATATTTACTGAGAGATTTGTTAATAATCATTACTGGCCTGAGTTATGTGACATTTTAATTAAAAAAAAAAAAAAGTGAAAAATCCAGTTCTTTTTAAGGCTATGGAAAGTTTTTTGATTTGATTTTGATTTCCTAGGTAATGTAAGTAGATATCATGAAATCTCTCTATTTTTTTTTTCATCTTTTGTGAAACAAAAAGGAAAAAATAATTTTGCACCTGGCTTTATCATATGTTCAGATCTATCTACCGAAAATATATGCATAATTGTATAATTTGTATAATTAAACATACACATTTCAAAAACTTGTAATACGTTTTTTTGTTTTTGTTTTTTTTTCATACTTGTGTGAGTAATCAACTAAGGAAGTTTCATAGTGATATCTGTTCCAAAATTTTACCCTTTTTACCTGTAGTGTTTTGTCTTAAGCCTCTAATATAAACCATCTGAGCATCAATTAGCTTGGTGTTTGTTTAATGATGTTTACTCGGTTTTTAGATGGGTATCCTCAATGTTCTAGTTGGACTAGACTTGGTTTTTAGTTCCTGGCAGCCATGTTGTGCAAGTTACTTCCAACCTGTAATGCATTACAGATTACTTGTTACTGTTATTTACAAGTAATTCCTTACATTACAATATTACTGTCTCAGAATTGTAAAGTGTTACATGACTCCTGTTTTACTTTTGAGTTACATAAAGAGTCTCATCGTAAATGGCATGTACGCAGTAGAATCCCCCCACCACCACCACCACCAACCCCTGTAGTTATGGATGCTGGTAGATAAATCTGTAATCGATAAAGAATTCTAACTAGTCATTGAAACATTAGCTTACCTTGTCGTTGCTTATCACAGGGGCTTAATTCAAGATTTTTTTGCTTAATGCAAGCAAAAAAAAAATCTGCCAATGGAACAAGTAAAAATTATTTTGGTAAAATTTCTTGAAATAAGATTTTCAAGATATTGTCTAGAAATAAGTTCTTATATCTCACAAGTTACTCTTTAGGTGATTATGTCCTATTTTAAGTGTGATGAGATATTATGACTAGAAATGGAAAAAAAAATACACTTGGTAAGATTTAGATTTTTGTCAGTGTAAAGATGACATTTTAGATCCAGGTTCAATCTTACAAAGCAATCTGGGGTGTGATGGCATTGTTCTTCGTTCTGCCTGTCCAAATATCCATGTGCATGTGAAATGTTTCTTCTGCTAAACATCTAAATGTTAATGTGAACATGGCAATACGGTTAGATATGGCAAGGAACCATTACATACCAAGATAAGATGCTTGCTTCCATAAGCTATGGGTTCATTTCTTTTATGTGGTTAAATAAACACAACTGCAAACTTGCGTTAAACCCAAGTATTTGTTAAAGACATGCGGTCACATTTGTTCTAACCTTTCAGAAGGGAAGTGTACCAATTAACAAACATCAGAATTCCAATTAGAGAGGATGTGCACTAATAAAGCTTGTTGGTTTTCACTGTTCTTTCAGGACATGAAATTTAACTACTTTAGATCAGTGTGTGACTCGCTAATCAGTCCTAAGCTACTGTCAAACTAAAAACCCTGTACAGGCTCATTATCTCTGTGTGATTTGGTCTAAAAGCTCACATCATACAGTTTTCATATGGTCAGTGATTTTTTTTTTTTTTTCCTAATTTGGTGGAATCTAAGATATGTCAGGGGACCGACTGGAGATGGAGAGAAAAAGGACAAAGCCAGAGAAAAAAAAAACAAAAAAGTGATAGTACAGTAGAGGAGTGTGAGTGACTGAGGCAGATGTTAAATTATTCTCTTTGGCTCACAATAATAAAATCATTTGATCAGTTGAATATGTCCCCATTCTGCCCCCCTATGGGCTCCAGCGCTCCATCCCAGTACCACCCCCAACCCCCACCAGTGTGAGATCCAAGGCTGACAGCAGAGGGCCACGGAATTAAGCATGAAGCAATATTTGCTCCAAAGTTAACACTGTTCAGCCCCAGAGAAAGTACTGTGGGTTTTCCACTCTTCTCACTGAAAACTCATATATTTTTCTTTTTCCATTTTACAATTTATTATTGACTGTGATCTTAATATTTTCATGAAAGTACAAATACCAAGTAGATGCAAATTCATACAGAAGTTCACAGTAGGAGTGCACAGAGGAGGAGTGATAACACTGGTCTACAGTTTTGTTTTTTTTTTAGAAATGATCTGCTTCAGAGATTAAATGTGCTAAATGTTATGTATTTTAATAGGATTAATTGGAAAACAAATGACAAAAGTGCCGGTTTGCTGATGGTTTCAAGATATATGAGAAAATATATTGGTTTATGTACATTTATTCAGTAGATTTAGAAATTATTATTATTTGTTTATTTATTCGCCAACACAACTAAGAAACACATTGGTAAAAGATTTTATGTGTACTTGTATGCGTACTTGTATGCGTGTATGTTGTGTGTGTGTATATGTATAAATGTATGTATGTATGTATGGTTATATGGATGAATGAGCGTGTGTGTGTGAATAGATATATAAATATTAAAGAGTCATGTAAAAGGAAGAGGGACATATATTATTAATAATATTTTAGGGAGAGGGGGTGGGATTAAATGAGTTGCACTTCTTCCCACCCGTTTTCGGGCATGTAAATGGAACTATTGTGCTGTTCTTCTGTCTAACATTGTTATGATTCTTGATATTTGTAATTATGTATGTTTTGCTAGTTCGCATATATGTTAAATTTCATTGCATGTTCGGAATAAAACACTAAAACAGAATCAGAAAATCTTCCACTAGATAGAACCCGTAAAGTGAATGTATTGTAATGTGCAGACAGTGTTTTGAAGTAGATGTGGTAGCTCTGAGACAATTATGCCGGTTGATTAAAACCCATTCTCGCGTTAATTCTCGAATTTCACATTTTGACCCAAGACCGTATCTTGGAAACTTCAGCCAACCAGCATTTTTGACTTGATTTTTCTATATCAGTGACTCACACGTGGTAACATTTCACTACTTTTATTCTGGAAGCATTTTACTTGTAGACCATTGTAATTGGAAATATGTCCCTGCAGGACTGAATTTCTGCAAAAAGCCAAAGGCTGCAATGCACAAATCATGCAGCAATGGCCACTAGAGGCTCAGTGGCATAGGTCCCATGTGGGAAGGGCTATGGTCTGTCTGAGAGTGGAACCTAGAACCTTAGAACTCCAAACTTTCCTCTATGTTTTAGAGTGAAAAAAGTCAAATACTGCAATGAAAATGTTTATATCTACCAACTATCCTGTAAAACAATGTGAATAACATGAACAAACTGAAATTTCTTAAGAAAACTAAGTGCAATTTTAACAATATTATGTCTCAGTTTATCATTTACACATGTAAATTACAATTTACAGATCACAGTGGATCAACAAATACATAAAGCATTTAATAACAGGCAGAATATTGGTAAACTTGCACTTCAGATATTTCAAAATGTTCATATTTGTTCAGGTTATTCACATTTTTGTGAAATGATGGCTTCCTTTAGTGTAAATACAGTAAAATGACGTGAAAATGTTTACATATGGGTGCTTCGATAAAACTGGTCCTAAAAACAGGACATGGGGGCTAAAAATTATAACCAGATGTAGACTAATGTTATGAAGCAAGTTTGGAAGCACTTTGGGTCTATTTTAATAATAAATAATCACTGATAAAAGAGAAACTATTTTTCAGATAAAACACAATTTTATATCATTTTACATTATATTTAATACAAAAGTCTGTATGTAACACTGTCAAAAGGACACAAAAATAACACACTACTATGTTTTTTAATATCTTCTCTCACAGGTACATTGTGGGAATTGAACTAATTATTCAAGGCAGAGTGTTTCACAAAAATGACCACTGTTGCAAAATCATTTGCAATTTATTTGCATTTAACTGGTCAGGTTCAGCATGTAACACAAGTGGACACGATAGGTTACATATAAAACCTGGAATGAGACTGAGATTCATGAAAAACCCACATGTCTGGATTAGAAAAACCACTAGGATCATCAAATTTAACACAGTGTCTTTATTTATAGTGGTATATAAGACCATTTCCATGTTTTCCAGATCAAATGCACTGACACCTAGGTAGTTTTTCATGTCCCAGTTTTGGCCTTATTTTTGGCCCTAATATTTTATTAAAATTAATTAATTTTGGGATGGTTCAGAGCAAGAGTATAATTTTTTTGCATTTATCTGAGATCATCATTAGGTACATCCTGGAGGGAAATATGTCTCAATTTAGCTTTTATTTTTGGGTCTAAAAAAGCTGGTAAAGTGCCAGGTACCAAAATAAACCCAGTTTTATAGAAGCACTCATTTACAAAGAGAAAAACTTGGAGTTGTGAGTATTTACCGGTTATTATGATAGTATTTAACTGATCTGAGCCACTTCAGATTAAATTGGTCTGTATGTGGAACCTGAACTAAAATGATTAATATCTTCAGTGTAATTTTTGCATTTCACAAATTCATTCCAGGGGCCAGACTGGACCCTTTGGCAGGCTGGATTTGGCCCCTGGACCACATGTTTGAGACCTCTGCTTTAAACACTTTCTTTTGGGTGTGTTTTTTTTTTTTTTTTTTTTTTGGGGGGGGGGGGGGGGGGGGGTTCACTACAATACAAAGTATACATTCAAGTACAGTTCAATTAGTTTCTTTTCCCTGTTTCCTATCGGGTGTTTTAACTCAAGAAGTTCATTGAGCAACTAAGCTTTGCCCATTTTACCAATCTGCCTTTACTATAAGCACAGTTTAAGCATCCATTTAGCTAAACCATAGGTTCAATGGTGTTTCCTGTGCCTCTGCTGCATGGTCAGTTTTATTGGAGGGGTCAGAGAAGTCTCAAGTACAAAAGCAGGTCATTGACTAAGAAAAGGAAGAGGGAACGGTGGCCTCTTATTCAAAGAGCAAGTGAGGGAGCTTAGAAGACGGCAAAAAAAACAAAAAAAAATACGGCGAAGAAAGAAAATGGAACGAAAGAAAGAATAAGGGGCAGAGAGAAAGGGGAGGCTCTTTTTAATAGTCTTATAAAAAAAAAAAAAAAAGCTTTGTGAATACCTTCTTTCTGTCGTTCCCACACAGGTCATCACAGAAAAAAAATCCTCTCCACTTGAAAAGAAGCTGGAGCTGAAAAGACTCTAGGTCCACTTCAAGTCCTCTGTCTCCTCAAAGGAACATTCTAGCTTTTATTGAAGGAGGACCAGAGACTCGATTTCAACAGAGAGAAGATGGAGAGGAAAAGGCAAAAAAACTGAAGGGAAAGACTGTGATAAAAAAGAGATTAGGGTGAAAATGAAGAATGACCGGATGAGGAAAGAAGAAAACAAGTCAACAAACACGAAAAAAAATCTAAGCCATGAAAGCTTTGTAATTCCATTTTTCCAATAAGTCTTTTTTTTTCTGACTGTAGCCGTCCTAAGCTTGTTATAGGAAAGAGATTCAATAGTGAAGTCCTAAACTTTATGGTGTAGCTGCGGTTGGAAGATAGCACTATGGTTGAGTGGTTACACAGACCAAAGAGCAGCACTTTGAATACGAATGTGGCTGCATAAATCTGCACAGTCAAATAAAAAATGAGCTTTAAAACGCCACACATACAAGTTCAAAACATCACCTTCAATCGTCTCTAACGCACAAATGTTTTCATGTGCACAAGCTGACACATAATATCACCGGCGCAGAATCATAAAGCGCTTTTTTAAAGTCGGCGCTAGCCATACCCTGACGCGAAGAGCCAGAATGAATCGCTATTGAGTTCGGAAGTTCATTAAAACGTTGCACAAAGCGACGCCCAATGATGAGGTTCATTGGGTTTTTGACACGCTCAAAGAAAATCCCCCGAATGAGACCTTTTTCGATGAGTCAAAAGTGGGAAAAAAAAAAAAAATGTGGCGGACCTGATTGAGAGGGAGCACAGTGTGTAAGGCTTTTATTTTGTCCTTTTACTTCTTGGCTGCCTATGACATGTCAAAAGGCAGCATTTTGACCTGACAAAGATCCATTCACATTTAAATATTGGAATATTTTCCCCGCCGCCCACCATGACTTTTCTTTATCTGAGGGACGATGCGAATGGCAGAGGCTTTTTCTCAAGAAATGCCTCGTGTTTTGTTCGGCCGGGTGGGAATAGTAGAAATGGACACAAAGTTCCTCTTCAGTCATAAAGGCCAGAGCCAAAGAGAGAAGAAGAAAAGTAGATATGAAATGGAAGCAAAGAGGAGGGATGGACGGAAGATCGGCAATTTAGTTGAAAACATTTTTTGTTTTATTTCTTGGGTGAAGACCAAGGAATGGAAGCATGGTCTAACCAAGGTCTCAATACATGACACCCACTGACAGACCTCCAGTGAACTGCACTTCATCAAAATCACTGACACAAAAAGGCCATTGTGTGAAAGAAAGACACTGGTTGGAGTGGAAGCTTTTCTCTCGATTTAACAAAAAAAAAAGAAGTGCATCCGTATGGAGGGCAACCAAGTCTCAGCTACAAAACATTTCCTCTCACTATAATTGATGTGATATTAAAATAGTAAAAATTAAGATTATGTTTTGCATTAAACCCATATTAAAATCACTACAATTCAGTGTTATGACCTGAAGGTTGCAACATATTTTACATAGGACACAGGAGGCGAAAGGATTCAAATTACAAAGTTCTTTATTTTTACTTAAAGGTAAGTTAAGATAAGATTTATCCCATTTTTAACTCCTTCCTGTGCCCTGAACAAAAAAAAAAAAAACAAAAAAAAAAGTTTCAAAGAAAAAACAAGGACCAAGGTGAGACGGCAAACTTAACAAAAGGATGGTATGTGGCTCAGACCAACCCCGTACAGGACCGTCGGAACTGGCCACACACCGCTACCCCTACCCTAGCAAACACAACCCCGCAACTAATGCCTGTCAAAAGAAGAACTGAAAACAGGACGTCCGGACTCACCTGGTCAAACAAAAAGCAGCGACTAACAAAAAGCTACAGCGCAGCCAACATGCCGCTTCCGAATGGCAATGCAAACCACCTGGTGTGCACGTCCTGGCATGCGCGTTCTGGAATGGCGTCAGAACTGGAGCAGGAGGCGAGGCAGAGAGAGAGAAAGAGAGCCCAACGCCCATCCAATTTATAGGCTCTGTGCTGGCGAGAAACCAATTAGCCACCTACAGGGGTTGGACAAAATAATGGAAACACCTTAAAACATCAATAAAATATAATTTAATATGGTGTAGGTCCGCCTTTTGCGGCAATTACAGCCTCAATTCTCCGAGGTATTGATTCATACAACTTGTGAATTGTTTCCAAAGGAATTTTAAGCCATTCTTCAGTTAGAATACCCTCCAACTCTTTTAGAGACGATGGCGGTGGAAATCGACGTCTTACTTGAATCTCTAAAACTGACCATAAATGCTCAATAATGTTGAGGTCTGGGGACTGTGCCGGCCATACGAGATGCTCAACTTCATTAGAATGTTCCTCATGCCATTCTTTAACAATTCTAGCTGTATGGATTGGGGCATTATCATCTTGAGGTGAAGGTGTTTCCATTATTTTGTCCAACCTCTGTATACAAAAAACAAGCACTGAATATGTAATATAATACAAAAAATATTATCAAGATAAAAATAGCAACAAAGAGAGAGCAATAATCACCCAAAAGAATAAAGTAAGAATTATAACAAAAAAAACCCCACAAAAACCAAAGAGGGAAAAAAAAGGTGCGTCAGAACATAACATTCAGAAAATGTTTACAACCGACCATTTTCAATTTTCGTCACACTTTTAGAAAATGTAGAAAACATGCAAAATGTTCTGTTTTTATGATCGTGGTACTTTGAAAATGGTGCACGACTATTTTACTTTAACACATTTTAGACTCAGCAAGCTATAATGGGGCAAACATACAACTGTGGGTCTTTTAATGAAATGAATGACATCTTCAATTTAAAAATAATTCCGCAAGTAATGACTTCTTGAACCTCCGATCACTTTCCGGACCATTCATTTTTTTACGGTAAAGTCAGTCTCCTTCTCCATTTTTCGAGTCTTAATATCTCAAAATAAGCAAAGATATGAGGATGAAATTTGTTAGTGTTTAGAAAATAATGTTATTAGTTTAGTAAACGTTTGACACATTGTAAAAAATCAAAATCTTACTAAGTGTATTTTTCTCATTTCTGATCAAAATATCTCATCACACTTAAAATAAGACATAATCACCTAAAGAGTAACTTATAAGTGAGATACAAGAACTTCTTTTTAGACAATAGATCTTGAAAATCTTATTTCAAGAAATCTTACCATGATAATTTTCACTTGTTCCATTGGCAGATTTTTTTTAATCTGCCAATGGCATAAGTGAAAATGATCTTTTTAGTTGTACCAGGCATTAAAATGAACAAGAAATTGAAGAAAACAAGGGATGGTCTAATAATTTTTTTCCACGACTGTACATGGCCTAAACTGGACATGAAGACTCCACACAGGAAGGATTCAACAAAATCACAGATGAAGAAGTCTTTCTCTTGCATTGAGGTCGATGCCACCCACACATACGCCACAAACAACAGATAAATGGAATCTGTACATGCAAATGTATTTCCAGGTCGCTACTGTCAGAAATACAGTTTCTAATCAAGTCTAGAAATGATGTTTTGTAGAAGTTATTTGCGGGGGTAAACACCAACACACTCAGGAAACAGAATCCTGCTGGGTTTACATTTTTTCCAATCAACATAATGGAGAAATGTTGTTTATTTCTTAATGCATCTCTTTTGCCAAGTCGCAGAAGTGTTGATACTGAAAGCAGCAGTGAAATGTTGACAATGTGTTTGCTTGCTTTCCACCACATTATCTGATCTGGTTTTACATTATTTGTTGTTGTGACCACAGTATTATAAGAACTTTGTGGTTATATTTAGCTACTGGCAGCACTTGGTTTTCCACAGGAGAAAAAAAAAAAAAAAGTGACTGTATTGCCTCCGTCTTGGCCAGGTCTCCCTTGAAAAAGATATCCCCCATCTCAAAGGTACCAACCTGGTTAAGTAAAGGTTAAATAAATAAATATCTGCACATATGCGTACTAAAATTTAACCCAGCGGTTCCCAACCTTTTTTGGCCTGTGTCCCCATTTTAATGTCATAAATTTCTGGCGACCCCAGACATTCAAAACGGAGATATTTTTCTCTTTGAGATGTCTTAGCAGGGCCAGGCAGGTGAAGAAATATTTCTGCTCTGTGTTCGGTCTGGTTTCGACTGTGCCCGGGCAGGTTGAAGTGTAGTAACACATGCGGTTACATGATCGAGTCAATCAAGATATGCCCTCTCAGATGTTATATCCTGCATTTTATTTGAACTTGATTTTTATTAGGAAAAATGTGTGGTGTTTTAATTATAATGAAATACATACTGAATCATTAAAAAATATTAAGAATTTACTATTAACATTTTTTTTAGCAATTACTAGACATTTCAGGTGACCCCACGGTTGAAAAACACTGATTTAACCCTTTATCGGGCAAGTGACTATTTTTGGTAATTTCCGCACGTTTCAAGACAGTGACAGCAACAGATTGATTATGTTCATCATGTCTTCCATTCCAAATGCTAGTTAGAAATTTTCTTGCGATCAGACAAGTTGAATTAAGGATAGATGTTTTTTACCTGCTGACGGTTTCGGCTGTAGCTTCAGCCTTCATCAGAGCTGTCAAACGCTACCTGGTGTGACGTGTCTAAAAACAGATGATTGGGCCAGGAAACTTTTCAAGATAAAATTTCCCGACCCAAGTGTGTCCGTTCTCCGCTCCCCGAGCCCGATCAGCTGACTGCATGTCTAAGCTAATAGGGTCTGGTGTTCTACAATGTAGGTGCTGTAGAGGAGTAGAACCAGGGCATTGTAGAACTGGAGAGTGTTGGGATTCCGAAAAATCTCCAAACCTCTACATAGTATTTATTCTGTGGCTACAATCATGGATGTAAACAACCAAGACTTTTGTTACCGTAGTGACAGAGTTAGATTAAGTCAACAAATGACCAGCTCTTAAGATGCAATACAATATGAGACAGTATACTTTAATGTCAGTTTTATTGTTGAGCTCAGTAACAGTATGTACTCTACAGTCAATAAATGTGTACTGCAGGTAAAAGTCCAGCATAAACTTCATTTAAGCACAAACTGCCCATGGTGCACCTGTAAACTAACAAATACATATGCATTCAGTTATCATGGCATCATTCCAGATGCCTGTAAGACTCTTTTAATGCAGCGGCAGCAGTAGTAGTGGCACTCCAGCCCTGAACAGAAGCCCTTTACATCTGTTCAACATCTGTGACATTTACAGCAGCTCAGTGGATTTATACCAGGGGTGTCCAATCCTGGTCCTCGAGAGCTACTATCCTGCATGTTTTTGATGTTTCCCTCTTCCAACACATCTGAGGGTCGTTATCAGGCTTCAGCAGAGCTTGATGATAGGCTTATCATTTGAATCAGGTGTGTTGGAAGAGGGATCCATCTATAACATGCAGGATAGTAGGTCTTTAGGACCAGCGTTGGACACACGTGCCTTATACTCTACAACATGAAGTTCAGTGCTTCTTAAAAGTAGGTCACTCTAGCAACAAAATATATAAATATTAGGGCATTAACAGAAAAGCTGGTTTGTCGACAAGTTGACGTATGTGGCGCAAATCAACGTTACTTTGGAGGAGTCGACTAGTCGTGTGTTATTCTCTCTCTCCCTTCCATCACCCTTCATTCAGCGCATGTTGATGCTCTTAATTTTTCTACGTGAAAACATGGAGCGCAAGGTAGTGATGTGCAGATCAGCAGACCCGGGTCAGGTTGGCGTGGGTCCAAAAATTTCACTTTAGTTGCGGGGCAGGTCAAATAATTCCACAAAAACAGGTTGAGGAAAAAAAAAAAAAAAACCTGACCCGCGCATCATTAGCACAAGGCCAAGACTGAATGAAGAAGACGACTCAGAGTAGGAACTAAACTGACTGTGATCTCGAAAAACTATCATCTCAGTAATGTTCTGTGAACCATGTAAACACCACCAATACTGAATAATAATTTGGACAGCCAGTGTGTTTGGATTATTCTGTTCATTTATTTCATGAAGACAATGTGTTCTTTTCTCTAACATTCTGTGCGTCTTTTCTGCCGCTGTCTTAACCTTTTCCCACTTTATTTTGTTCACTTAAATTTAAAAGAAAATTCAAGGTGTTAACCTATTTTTTGTTTTGTTAAATGTCTGAGAAGGACTGTTGATGCTTGTGTCTTGACAGTTTTTTATTGTGCTCTTTACTGTACATTGCTAATGTTACAGTGAACTTTAGTACAAGTTGCTCTTTGTTGAACGGCTGTGTGTCTGTTGTTCCTCCGCTGTCAATGTGATGACGTCATCACTAGTCGACTCCACTTTGACTTAATTGACAAATAAGTCGATCTGAAAAAATCTGAAGTCACTAATGCCCTAAGATATATATATATATATATATATATATATATATATATATATATATATATATATAGTTTTGACAAAAATAGGTTTATTTAAATAGCAACAAGTAAAGATCACCACCCACACAAACCCCACAGATCATTCAAGAACACCAGAGATCACAGTCACAGATGCTTAATGCTTCCTGCTGTGTGGTTTTGTAGAAAAGTGAGCTTTAATTCAGAACAGTTTCATAGTATTTAAGTTTTATGATAATTACCTATCCCTAAGGCACTTTGTATGAATGTCAGGGTGTACTTTATTTTAGTATTTGTTATTTCATTTATTTATTTCATTAATTTTCCATGACGAGTAATGGTTCTTTATACTTTTCAGTTTCTCTGGTATATTCATACCCAAAATTTTGCTTTCTTGTCTTTTCTCTGCTTATGTTCTCCCTTTTATCCAACTTTCTCCCTCTTTGTTCTGTCTCACCATAAATCCAGATGTAAGTAATGGTTTGAAGTGGAAAATAAGATCTCATTGCCAAGATGAAGCAGTCTCCTGACTATATCATAAGTGCATACGGCAGCCGAGACAGTTACACTGGTTTTGCCAAATGAACTTTTGACTATAAGAGCAATCGAATTGATTGGGTAGAGCCATAAGTTGGGACTGTAACTGATGACTTTTTTGTAGTTACAGTAAAAAATGATGTCTTCCTCTGTCAAGGAGATAATCATTAATATGCTTTAGTGGTCCCTTTAGCCAAAGAAGCGTGCAGTAATATCTCTGCAAAGTTATTCAATCACAGCGTTAACCCTGCCATTGACACACTGCCTTTCTTTCCTTTTTGTATTGATGAATCTGTGTGATTGTGCAGATTAAGATGAAAAGTCAGTTAAGGAAAAGAGGTTGCAGACACAAATATATTATAATTCATGTTTTTAGTATCTTGTGCAGTCATGGCTGTCCTAAGTGTGAACAAAATAAAGAAGTTAACTACTATTCTGAGTAAATGTCATTTTGAAATCTGATTTGGTGATAGTAGTGTACTTTTATAGATTCTTTCAACTTGAACTCATACTCTGTCTAATCAGTTATTTGTTGCATATTTGTTTTAGAAAAAGCATCAATGTTATACCTGGTACAGTACTGTGCTTGCACTAGGAAAATGAAAGATACAGCCACTGTGGCGACATTAGTAGAAATGAGTGTAGCCACAAAAAGTCACAGCCAGTCTGGGTCCCTGCAGCGGGGCATGTAGCGAATCGTGGCAACGAGCATAGCTCCCCTGGGAAATTTTGGGAAAAATGAAGTCTTTTTCCTGCATTCTGGTGCATTTCGATCTTAAAAATATGTTCAATCTGGCTTCAGTTTCATCCAAAAAAAAATCATAAAAAATTAACTTAAGTCAACATTTTCATCTAAACTATTTTTATTTCTTATCTAATGTATAACAAAACAATAAATGATAGGCTTATAAATACAATTATTCTGACCACTGATGTTCGTGAGATTCAGTATGAGATTCAATATAAAATAAATATAACAGTGGAATGAGAGTTTCTCAATTAATCCACCAGGGGGCACCACGCTTAATTAACCATACTGGATAAATACCACAAAGAAGAGTAAAGTTTTTTGAGAAGAAGAAGAAAGTCAGTAATAACAAACATGGAAACAACAGAGGCAACACTAATATTGCAGTGTTTTCGCTGGTAAGGTTTAAAAGCGAAGCTTCAGCAGGTAGAGAAAAGACAAATGAGCAATAAGTTTGGTTTTCACTTCTGCTGGCGGCAGTCTGCACCGCTCCGTACCCACGGTGGTATTCTCTGTCTGGGTACGCATCCGCCAGCACCTGGAAAATGGATGGAATGTATGCAGAGGACAGACAGAACGCTGCGTCCGTATCTGTCTGTGTCTGTAACGTTACTTGCAGTCAGCGTTACTTTTATCACCGTCATTTATTTTGAAAAATCTCGACACTGCTGACATGACTCCTCCACAGCGTACCTGCTACACTTAACTGTGAATGTCACGCTGCCATAAGTGGTAAAACACCTTCACCACTGTGGCTACACAGGTTGAAAACAACTTCATCAACCAGGAAAATGCATCGCCAGTGGCGATGTGGTGATAGGCTGGCACAAGCCTAGGTACAAACATCAACTGCATCATCTGTGAAGTTAATAGTACCATTGGTTCCTTAATTGTCATTACCGAAAGGACAAGATCCTGGATACAAGCAGTAAAAATGAGTTTCCACTGTAGGGGGGCTTAGAGATAGGGTAAGGAGCTCAGTCTCCAGGGAGGAGCTCAGACTGGAGGCGCTGCTCCTCCACATCAAGAGGGGCCAGCAGAGGTGGATGACTCCCTGGGGAGGTGTTCCGGGCATGTCCCACCGGGAGGAGACCTCATGGAAGACCTAGTACATGCTGGAGAGACTATGTCTCTTGGCTGGCCTGGAAACGCCTCGGGATTTATTGTAAATGAGAATCAGTTCTCAAATAACTTACCTGGTTAAATAAAGGTTAAATAAATACATTTTTAAAAATCCCCCCAGAAGAGCAAGAAGGAGGCGTCTGGAGAGAGGGAAGTCTGGGCATCTCTGCTTAGGCTGTTGCCTCCGTGACCCAGCCCCGGATAAGTGGAAGAAGATGGATGGATGGTTCCTTAATAATATTTAATGTATGAGAACATCATATTGAAGCCTTAGATATTTATTTCCATCCAAACAGTGCACTGAGGGTAAACAATAAGTATTTAAGTTCAAAAACTGTTGGAAAATTGGGAAAAAACGGCAGATAATGGGAAAAAGTGCAATGTAGTTAAATTCATTGCTGAATTGGAACATTATCAAATAATTCATGCACATCTGAATTGAAGTAATGTTAATGCATAATGGATAAACCTAATTTATTTACATATTACCAACTGAAGCAAGATATTTACGTTGGTTCAACAGTACCATACAATTCAATACAATAACAATACAGTTACAATAGGACTGGATGTTTCAGTCCCTGAAGTATCAGCACAGCTACTGACTGAAATGTGGATGAAATGTCTTCTATGATGGAGTAATCATACCATTTACCACTTAGTGATGGTTTTACCAACACAGCACTCCACAGTTGTGTTCCCCATCCTCATTGAGCATTTTGACCTTTTAATCACCTGACATTTTCTGCCCACCCCAGGCTGATCAGACCTGGATGTCTGTCTCATGGTAGCTAATTTTGCTTTGGCAGTTCACACCATCGTCTTCCACATTAGCAGTGGCTACATATTTGGTACCAGTGGCAAGTTCCCTGACTTCCATCTGCTGGGCCCTTCCTCTGATTCCTAACTCTTTCAACAGCCTTGCAATGAAATTATTGAACATGAAAGTGTAAGGAAACAACGTTGCTGGGTTCAAGAAATTTCCAGTAGACAATAAAGGTCATCCAGTTCAGGAATCACACTGGTTCATGTAGGGCTGCACGATTAATCAATTTTAAATCGAAATCAGATTTTTTAATTAGGACGATTTTTAAAAAAGGGAAATCGTAAAATCGATTTCATCTTTCTCATGCCTCCGGGCCGCGCACCTCCGCGGGCTACCGTAGGCTCTTCCTGTGACAGCGGTCTTTCACAGAAGTCCGTGTAATGACCACGGACGTTAAATCTGTTAATGAGCCCGCAGTACTTATAGCAATATAAGCCGTGGCTTCACGCACTGATCCCACAATTGAAATATAACTGCATGGGGATCATTCTTCCATTGTCCTGGATTCGTACCGTACTGTCTTCTTCCGATCCAGGTCCGGGTCTCGGGGTCAGCAGCCTCAGCAGAGGAGCCCACACAGCCCTGTGCCCACACACATCCACCAGCTCCACAGATAGAATCCCTCCAGTGTGTCCTGGGTCGGTCTCTTCCATGCATGGATCACCCAGTTTAAACAGAATCCATGGGGATCACTCATATTCCGAGGTCCACGCACGCACACACGCACGACTGATGCCTGTCACTGACTTACATTGCTATCACTTCTGTGGGCCCGATACCCCAAAAAGGGAAACATTTTTTTTTTTTTTTTTTATAATTAATTTAGTCCTCTTACTTGCTAAATTTTTCATTCACAAATCTAAGTTCTTTAGCACAAAACCAAATATTTATTTTTTGTAAGATGTTGAACTTTATTTAAAGCTGTTAGATAAATCTGGAAACAAAAAGGCTATAAAAAACATAAGTATTTGCTCTGATTTGGACATTTTATTGTAGTGTATTCCCCCTCACAAACTTGTGCTATTTTCTTGTTGTATACATTGTTTGTATACTCTACTTTATTTTAAAGATTTAGTGAAGAGAAAAAAACAAAACAAAACTGTGGGTTCATCACATGATCCCATCACAGATTTGAGGTCAGAGCAGTGCCTTGCATTGTGGGCTGCTCACAAAAACGACATGCTGACTTCTGTTGTCTTTTCTAGTTATACCCAGAAATCGAAAATTGAGTTTTTAGAGGAAAAAATGTGGATTTTTTTTTTTTCCCAAACTTGTGCAGCCCTAGGTTCATGTGTCAGTAACTACTGAGTTGTTGGTATCTTGCCTATGTGGATGTTTTTTATGTTTAACAGACCTATACTGCAGAGATCGTGTGCAGCACTAATTCAAATACTACAATTGACTCTCATAGGTTTTCATGCAATACATATCAATGAATGTGTTGCGGCAGTGACTGTTGTCTGCAGGCGGTGTTGAAGTGGTTTGGACCAGACCCAAGAACAGTACTGTCGACCATCTAAGAAAAATCTATCGGCCTCCTGCCAAAGCAACCTGTTCCTGAGAGGGCAGCTGCTGGAAACTGAAACAGTTAGACCAAGAGGAAGGTAGGTTAGTCCTCTCCCAATAGAATGAGCATCCTGTTCATGACTGTGCTTTGTGACAAAGTCAACACAGCAAAGAGAGCAGACTTGTCCAAGAAGCATAGGAGAGTTCAAAAGTTTTAAGCAGTTAAGCCTTGAGTGTCTCGTATTTATCCTGCTGCGACAGAGATTTGTGGAGGCTCACCAACCTGGCCGCTGTGGAAATCCTGGGGTCCGACTTGACTGAATAGTGTTTTGTGGCGTTGAAGTAGATGTCCCACAGCATGAAATGCACATCCATTCAGGCAGGGTGACAACTCTCAGAGCTCTGGCAGTTTGAAAGAAGCTATGGTAATACTTGTGCAGAGATGTGTCTGAAGACATCCAGACTAACAATGGGCTCACCAGTGAGGAAATTGCAGGTAATCAGAGCTGGACTTTTTCCCTATTTGACTACACAAATGTCTGAGTTATTTACTACAACACTGCAAACAATGGAGTGGCTGTGCTTAGTAAATTTGACCATAAACTTAACATATACAACATCCACAAACTTCAGATTAGGCTGACTCATATCCACATAATACATAGACTTGATTCCATGGTTCCATTGTTCATTTTGTCTGCCTTTTGACATTTTTTTTAAACCTTTAACCCCGTGGCTCCCAACCTTTTTTGGCTCATGACCCCATTTTAACATCACAAATTTCTGGTGAGCCCAGACATTCAAAACGGTCACATTTCTCAGCTAAAGTTAATTTGTTTTGATCATGTAATGGTTTGCTATACTACGTTGCAAAGTAATCTTAATTTTAGACATTTAGTCTATATAATGTATATTATTATGGACGGAGGCAAAAAAGCCAGGTGTAGGTTACTGCACAAAGTGAGAATTTTATTTTCCTTGGTCAGGATATGTACAGTCAGTTCAGCTTGGATTTACAAGGCTGACAATTAATACTGAAAAAACAAGAACTCAAACTATGAATTATGAAAGAGCTGCAGCATCTGAAACTGACCACAATGAACATTTGAAAGAAAAACAGAACCGCAGTGCTTCAGTTTCAGCTTCACAGTTTGTCATGTCTTTTATGGATTGGGATTGTCTCTGTCAACTCAACATATATTTTATTTGTAAGTTTTGTTTTTTTTTTTAGCAATTACTAGAAATTTCAGGCGACCCCATTTGAATTCCAGGCAACCCCAAGGTTGAAAAACACTGCTTTAACCCCTGTGTGATAGATGCAGCCACACATGGTAACATCTCCACAAACACACTATCGCCTTATTGGTTTTCATATCTCATTATTTCTATAAGTTCGGTTAGCAGCACATGGTGTTCCGTGTCAGTCAGTCATTTAACATACACAGTTTAGTTCATTTTGTATTTGTTTATTTTAATTGGACGGTGTTGTATAGGTGCACATATTAACAGTAGCGCTGTTACAAGATGTGCCGAGGCTTCGAAGCGTGTGTCGAGTAATGGAGGGGGCATTTCCGCGAAGCGAGTATCGAGGCTTGCTTCATTTAGGGGAGGAGCCGAAAATGATAACGTCTGAAGCCTGTACCACGTGACTGCTTCGTGAAGTGGTTCTATCTGATTCGGGTTTGACAGCAATATAAACCCCTCAAGCTCCATTTAGAATGTGGGTTTTTGAGTCAGAGTTACAGTAAGTGCAGAGTTTGAATAGAGTTTGTATATATATATAGTTTGGATACTAGAGTTTGGATAGCGTTTAAATAGTTTGGAGATAGTTTAAAGAGTTTAGAGAGAGAGATCATTTGAAGATTTAGGAGAGGGAAAAGAGAAGGAGGAGTAAGAGGATGGAGCCAGCTAAGAAGAGGAGGATCTCCCCTGTGTGGGAACGTTTTAATTTGCTAACTCCTAATAAGGTAAACTAAATCTAACATTATTTCAGACACATAAGGTTTGGTTATCTGGAGCACTGAGAGAGACAAAAAATTACTGTACCCCAATTTATATAATCTTGCTCTTGTGTTTTTGTGCATGCCAGCAACTTGAAAGGGTGTTTTCAAAGGCCGAAGAGGTTGCGTCAAAAAAAGGAATCACTTCAAACCATAAACTGTTAAGAAACTGTTATTTCTGAATAAAAATCAGTAAAATCTCCCCTGTCCTATACATCATTGTCCATGTTATACAAGCATATTCAGTGCCCTCCTCCTAGTTCCACAAACACTTTCACTGTCCTCTGCCTGTTTAAGTCATGACATTTTCCTTAAGTGACAAGAAAAAAAAAACATTACACAACCTCCCACATGTGATACTACCATTCGTGGGAAATTTACACACACACAATACATTCAAAAATATCTTATTATATACATATGTGATAATTTATGTAGAGAAATTATTTGGTTGAACATTTTTTGTTATTCATAGTCACTTCCAAGAGCTATAACAGATACAAAAATTCAATACATTATGCCAGTGGTTCCCAACCTTTTTTGGCTCGTGACCCCATTTTAACATCACAAATTTCTGGCAACTTTGTGCAGTAATCTACACCTGGCTTTTCTGCCTCCGTCCATAATAATATACATTATATAGACTAAATGTGTTCTAAAATTAACATTTATTTGCAACATAGTATAGCAAACTATTACATCATCAAAAACAAATTAATTTTAGCCCAAAAAAAAAAAAAAGTCTCCAATTTGAATGTCTGGGGTTGCCAGAAATTTGTGATGTTAAAATGGGGTCATGAGCCAAAAAAGGTTGGGAACCACTGGTCTAACACCAAAGTACCTCTCTAACATGTGGGTCCCATATGAACCGTCTCAGACCCTGAGAACCTCAGGGACTGGTCTTTTGCTGGTACCCAGAGTCAGGACTAAACACAGTGAAGCTGCGTTTCAGTTCTATGCAGCTAAACTCTGAACAGTCTTCCTGATGATGTGAGACAGGCCTCTACTCTGACAATGTTTAAGTCCAGGCTGAAATCAGCTGTGCATAGAACAACTGAAAGGGTTCTATCTGCACTGTTTTACCTTTTTTTTAATCGATTAATGCATCCGCCAAGGAGGTTATGCTTTCATCGGGGTTTGCCTGTCTGTCTGTTAGCAAGATAAGTCAAAACTTTATGGGAGGATTTTTATGAACTTTTCAGGAAATGTAGATACTGGCACAAGGAACTAATAATTAAAATTTGGTGGTGATCGGGGGGGGGGGGGGGGGGGGGGGGGGGGGGGGTGGACTGATCTGCCTTGGTGGAGGTCTGTGCTCTCCGAGTGCTTTTCTCGTTATTTATGTTTAATTGAGTTTTAATTGTAGTCGTGTGTTTTTAACTTGTCTCTTTTCCATTTTTTGTAAAGCACTGTGAATTGCCCTGTGTATGAATTGTGCTGTACAAATAGATTCGCCTTGCCTTGTCGAAGAGATTTAGGATTTTGAACATGAACTGTGAACTGGAACACACAACAAATATTTTTTCTAAATGTGCCCAGCTGCTTTTTAGTGCCTGGTTGAACTCCAAAAAGCAATTACACGGTCAAAACTGTATAAAAACACAGTAAAAAAACAAAAAAACAAGGAAAATCATGGCAACACTTCAAATAACAGCAAAAACAAAAAACGACAAGAAAAACACTAAAAAAAAAAAGTCCAAACCGTTTTTTTTTTTTTTTATAGCGAGTCAGTCTCACTCACTGCTCTGTGTTTTACCTTCCATTCCACAGGTGGCAAGGGGGTGCACTGAGCATGCTCAGATGTCAATGGAAAGAACAAGGTCTATTCTATCCGCATATTTTGAATTTTTTCTAACTGAGCCAATGGTCGAATTTTTATGAATATGCAAAATAAATCATACATTCAGAACGCTCACCACAGACACGTCAGGGGTTAAAGGGTTAAACCACTGATGATACCGCTGATTTATTTGTCACAGTCTGAAGGTCATGACAGAGAGTTTAAGTTGATCTTGTGACCACTATTACTGTCAGTGCCTTGAAGATCCTTATGATGAATAAGTGGGTCATAATTCCCACTAAACCTGATCCCTGCCCTTTTAGAAGGTGGCAATAAAAACATCCCACCGTGAAGCGACTAATATCTCCTCCATGGCTCTCCTTTTCCTTAACGAACAAAAGGACAAGATCAGGCTTAGTCACAAAATATGTTCGACGCTGATGACTGTGACAGTTACTATTGATCCACAATGCTATTAATCTGCATTTATATGTCAGATTCATTGATTTGCTATGATTTATGGGATGCGTGTACACATCACGAATGAACGGATAACAACTTTTCCAACTTGCTTTCCTCTTAGCTTCCATTAGCAGAATGTAGCGCCACTGCAGTCTGTCACTTTAATTGATCGAGGCACAGTTAATTAACAGTGTCCCCAAAAAAACAGGCCAAAGTTGACCTCCTCGCCCCTATTAGCCTTGCCTTAAAATCAATACGGGAAGTTGAGGGAATAAGGGGGTAACTGCTATTGTTATTGGGTCTTTGAGGAGGAGCGGCACTTGGAGAAGAGTTGAGCTCCAGACCGAGTAAATTGCTTTGGGATTATTAAAAGGTGCTGGTGGCAGGACCTGTGGGGAATAATAACTTTGAGGAGGAGAGATAGCACGGAAACAAAAGAGGAGGTGAAAGGAAAAGAGAAGTGTAAAAAAAAAAAAAAAACCTGAAGGAAAAGAGCGATAACATATCTTCGCATCTACCGATAAGACTACCACCCCCCGCCCTCTTCCCTCTTCCATTACACCTAGACACCTAATTAAAGGCCCCCGAAATAGAGGTGACCATACCTGGCCTGATTATAAAGTGAGGTTATTAATCTAGATTCCACAAAGACCTGGGAGAGCTGGGGGAAGTCTCAGCCGTGCTAACTTTGGTCCTTTAAAGTATTTTTAACTGCAGAAGAGTTTCTTTTTTTCCCGAGGCTTCTTTTCATTTAGCGCCAAAGTCAATAGTCTATCCAAGGCTATTTGTTCAATAGAACGCAATACTGATTCTGTAATTGCACACTAAAAAAAAAAAAAAGCAATGCCAGCAATTTTATAATATAGAATATACTTAAAATATCTCTTAATAATGGCTTCCGCTGGCTTTAAATCATGATTAGTATTCTAAAACCGCATCCTCATTAAAATTCCCCCACAGCTAACCTATGACTTTACTTCACCCCGCGTGAACCCTGGTCTTTTTTTTGTCATTTTCATGCAGCATATGCAGCGACATCCATCATGTGAACCCCCACCCTCTCCTGCATCCATCCCGCATTAGCGATGTCCCAGCCTCTGCAGTCCAGCATTACTCACATGTTGAACAGAAAGGCTGAACAAGCATATTACCGGACTAAATTAAAATGTGATCACTGCCAGCGAGGTTGGGGTCAGTTCAGCGAACCGCAGAGCTGATATTCTACAGTGGTAAAACCTATGGATTTTAGGGCCAAGGCTTGACTATTGAATGCAATTGCAATACACAACAAACTAAAATGATCTCCCCTCTGTTGATAGCACAGACATTAATATCAATAATTAATGCTTAAAATTCTTGCCTTTTCTCTTATTTTATCAAATACTGTGAAGCTTTTTCTTACGTTTCCGGTTCTTTTAACTGTTTCTGACATGTATACAGTCTATTTTATGAGACAATCTCATTGACAATCTCAAAACAAATATGCACGTTGAGGTGTCTAAATTCCTCATAGAACCAATGATAATTGCTATATAAAACGTCACTATATACAAAGCTTGAAAACTGTACTGCAACAAACCCACAATCACTGAATGTTCATATGTCATTTTTACTGACAAGCCCAAATGAAAGCAGATTATGAAGAATTTTCATCCGCCTCCAAGCCAAGAAAAATGAATATCAAAGAAAATCAGGATTAAAATAAATGAATAAATAAATAAATAAGTTAGTACATGCACACACACTATTACACACATCCTAATGATGGAAACTAACACACAACAACAAAAAACAACAACTTAGATCTGATGGTATGTACAGTATTTACAACTGAAACAAGGGCAAATAATCAGACCATAAATAAATAAATAAATAAAAGGATGTCCTATACATTAAACATGCATACATAAAACTGCTTTACAAGAATCAAGAGCAGAATGTTGCATCTCATGAGTAAATTAGACACATATGTTGTGGTATCAGCAGTATGAACACAGCAGGGGGTGCAGGCCTATGAAACACACTCAAAGCACAGCAGATGCACAGTTTTTACACCCTGTCTAATGCAAACACACACTTCCAGTAACTGTGTAGTGTGTGTACGGCTGTAACCCAGTGTAGTGTGTGTATGGCTGTAACCCAGTGGCCAATCTGCATTTCACGTCATTAACTCCACAAATTATCCCGAATTCTTGGCTCTTTCATTTTGTGTTTTTTAATCAGTTCGCCCTGGTTTACTGTTTATATCATCAGCATAAGAAAGGAAAGGATGCCTTTACTTTCCAAAGACGAGAAGGGAGACAGTGGCGTTCTTTGTTTGTGATACATGAACACATACAGGGGTTGGACAAAATAATGGAAACACCTTAAAAAATCAACAAAATATAATTTAATATGGTGTAGGTCTGCCTTTTGCAGCAATTACAGCCTCAATTCTCCGAGGTATTGATTCATACAACTTGTGAATTGTTTCCAAAGGAATTTTAAGCCATTCTTCAGTTAGAATACCCTCCAACTCTTTTAGAGACGATGGCGGTGGAAATCGACGTCTTACTTGAATCTCTAAAACTGACCATAAATGCTCAATAATGTTGAGGTCTGGGGACTGTGCCGGCCATAAGAGATGCTCAACTTCATTAGAATGTTCCTCATGCCATTCTTTAACAATTCTAGCTGTATGGATTGGGGCATAATCATCTTGAGGTGAAGGTGTTTCCATTATTTTGTCCAACCCCTGTATGTAGTACTGCCACGACTCGACTCGGGTACCAGGTACTAGGGATGCAGGGATACCACTTTTTTCCAGACCAAGTACAAGTACTTACATTTGAGTACTTGCTGATACCGAGTACCGATACGAGTACTCAATAATCCCATTCCAGTTCTTAGTTACTTTTGAAAATGTGCTTTATTGTCGTTGTCATTAGTCTGACTGGAACAAAGTGCTGCTACTGACATTTAATGAGTTGGAATGAGCATTTCTCAATTAATCCACCAGGGGGTGCCACTCTGAATTAACCCTTTCATGCATACTGGTCTCTACAGTGGACGGTTATTCTATAGCTGTTCTCTTGTACATTCATGGGTTTTGTTGTTTTAGTTCCATATCAGCCGACACAGTGGACGCTTATGCATCATCCCATACACTGACATTCATACCATTACTGTAACTTTGCTGTTAAATCTTTGCTGATAAATCTGATGTGCAGTGACATATTTGAGAGTAAATCAATTAGACTGTAATGAACAGTTTCTTTTAAAACAAAAAAGTTTTTGTTGTTTTTTTTTCTTGCATATTATCTGGGTAATAGCTAGTATTATAATATGCTAAAATGTGAGAAAACATCAGATTAGCGGCATTTAAAAAAAAAAATAAATAAATAAATAAATAAATAAATATATATATATATATATATATATATATATATATATATATATATATATATATATATGTGTATATATATATATGTATATTTCGTAGTTTCCACATAGTATGACAGTAAATACATGTTTCCTTACTTCAAATATTAAACAAATGGTGTTCAGCCTAGGGGACATTTTTGTAACTCCATGATAAATAGGTTCATAAAAACATTTCAATCACTTTTTTTTATGCCTAAAGAGGAATAAAAACACTCCGGAGAGAAAAAAAAAAAAAAATCTGGATTAAGACTCTCATAATTCATGCATGAAAGAGTTAACCATACTGGACAAATACCACGAAGAAAAGTAACGTTTTTTGAGAAGAACAAAGTCAGTAATAACAAACATGGAGACCACAGAGGTAACACTAATGTGGATACTAATGTTGATATTGATGAGGGCAGTTGTCATAAATCTGTCAGTAGTTTTTCTCTTAACTCACACAGTCGCTCTTTGAACAGATCCTCTACCTCCACGGTTCCCGCTGGTATTCTCCGTCTGGGTACGCATCCGCCAGCGCCTGGAAAACGGATGGAATGTACGCAGAGGACGGACAGAATGCTGCGTCCGTATCCGTCTGCGTCTTTAACATTACTTGCAGTCAGCGTCACTTTTGTCACCGTCATTTATTTTGAAAAATCTCCACACTGCTGACATTACTCCTCCACTGCGTGCCTGCTGCACTTAACTGCGAATGTCACGCTGCCGTAAGTGGTATCGGAGCGGTTGTAACAGAGTACTTTTACAAGTACGAGTACAAGTACACGCGCTGAGTATCGGACCCTGGTATCGGTATCGGTGCATCCCTACCAGATACTATTCCTTTACAGCAAGGGTGTCAAACTCATTTTCTTCCGGGGGCCACATTCACCCCAGTTTAATCCGAAGTGGGGTGGGCCAGTAAAATAATAGCATGATATCCAATAAATAATGACAACTCCAAATGGTTTTAGTGGAAAAAATGACATTAAATTATGCCAGTATTTATGTTTACAAACTATCCAAACAAAAGGATGTGAACAATCTGAAAAAAATGAAATTTGTAAAGAAATATAAGTACAATTTTATCAATATTCTGCCTTGACTTATCATTTACACTAATGTATTACAGATCAGATCTACAAAGGCACAAAACATTTAGTAACAGGAAGAATGTTGTTAAAATTGCACTTAATTTTCTTTTGACATTTCAGGTTGTTCATATTTGTTCAGGTTATTCACATTTTATTGTTAAAGGATAGTTTAACATAAACATTTTCATAATTTATTGTTTTTTTGCACTAAATCACAGAGAAAAAATTGGTGTTGTCATTATTTATAGGTTATTATGATATTATTTTTCAGTTTGATGCCTTAACTTGAACTTTGCAAATTCATCCCGTGGGGCGAATTGGAACATTTGGCGGACCACATGTTTGACACCTGTGCATTACAGGATACTACTGACTTTTGAGTACCTGGTCGTCATAGCGACTGTAAGTGTCATTGAAATGGTTTAAGCCTAAAGCAAATTAATATTTTGTTTTAAGAGTTTAGATATTTTGTTGAAATCTTATTACTAGTTGCATTATCTTCATTTGTGGAAAACATGTTTCATCTCATGCGTAAGATGCATTATTTATTATATTGAACTTGATGTAAATCTTTTTTTTTTTTTTTTTTTTTTGGTTATATCGCTACCCAGATAGCAAAATCATTATGGCTTAAATCTGGCCCAAAACTGGCATGCCATTTGGCAAAGTTCTGGGCGGATGTATGGGCCCTAAATGGCCCAAAATAGGCAAGCCAAAATCAAATCAGAAGGAAGCCAAAATTCACCCAAAACTAATTGCGGACTTCCAAAATATAGCCATAATTGTCCCAGAAAAGCCCCAAATCCCCATAATCCAGCCAAAAAGTAGCCAAAACTGACCCAAAAGGCGGCCAAAATTCACCCAAAATTTGTGCTGATCATGCTTTTAAAATGAAGTTTTCTTCTGGGTAGAAATTCCTGCTCTTTGCGCAGTGTTTTGACTTTACAGAAATATGCCAAAACACAACCAAAAAACATCCATATATGGAATAAGATGTTGCCGCTCTTTAGACAATCTTCTGGCTTGCCATAAACATGCTATGCCATCCCTACACTTGATCCCGCTCTTTGCCCAGTCTTTTGGTTAACCAGACATTTGCCAGAACTCAGCCATATATTGCTGGTGCCTCCATATCTATAATGGATAACCTTAATCATACCATAGTTAAGCCTAAAGGTTTTCATAATGCCAAAAGAAAGCCAAAAATGCCAAATGTATGCCATAATACTGCCAAAATATTTGCTATCTGGGTAATATTACGAGACTTGTATCCCGTTTCCACTGCATGGAATTGGCTCAACTCGGCTTGGCCTTTTTGCGTTTCTGTTACGAAAAGGACCTGGAATCTGGTACCCGGTACTGCTTTTTTGGTATCACCTCCGCCGAGGTTCTAGGACTGGGTAACAGGTACTAAACTGTGACGTATTAACACTGCAGACCACTGATTGGTCAGACAGTTTTCTCTGTGACCCGCTGTTTAAAAAAAAACAAAAAAAACCAGATGCGAAAGTGGACAGGAACTATAGTGGTACATTAATCCACATGATAACAACCCAAAACTACACCATGGTCGATCGAGGAGATTCAGTCTTTGGTGGCCGATGTAAAAATTCAGACGAGACAACATATAACGAGCGAGTTTTCAGCAACTCTCTGAACAGACGACACGGAAGTAATGCGCTGCAGCGCTATGACGTCCAGGTACTGTAAAGTCGGTAGTATCTTGTAATGGAAACGGTCTCCAGGAATACCGAGCCGAGCTGGTCCCACATAGTGGAAACGCGGCATTGGTGAGAGTGTAAGAGGCGCCGAGTCCCGTTTAGCCCAGACCTGACTGAGCCAAGTCTGCAGCAGCTGGATTAAGTAAGGGGTGTGGGGGTTAGGTCTGGCAGGCTGGACAGGGCATTTCACAGGGGGGCAGAGCTTGTCCTTGGATGGTCAGCAGGGTTGGCTCCAAAAAGCCCTGGCTCCATAAACTGACACTGAAATTCAGTCTTAAAGTATTTATATAAATAATAAGTACATTTTCTACAATTTTTTTATTCACAATGTATTTCATGATGGTTCCATTAATTAAATTTCACAACAAATCAAAGTTTGATGTCTGCTGTGTTGGTCTTTACTTGACAGATCTGTTTGACAGCTCAGTACATTGAATTTCAGTTTATTTAATAAATAAATTGCATGTTTTTCTGACAGACAACTCCACTGTCGACACCATTAATACTGTAGGTTCTACTAACAACTGTCAATGTTTAATGGTGCTTGATGAAGTTTATTTACTGAATCGGGAAGCTAGTGTTTAGCATTAACTCACCTCAGACCCCTCAGGTGCCGTAATCCCACCCTTTTAGTCCAAATATGATCACTTCTGGTTCCAACAAGTCAATATGACAATGGCTAAAATGGAAACTACTGCCTTCATAATGGAATTCAGAAACCAATGAGTGATGTCATGCTTCCTCTGTCTAATTATATACAGTCTGTAGTTAAACATAATGTGGGTCACAGGTTATCTGGTGATTGATAAGAGGTTTCAGAAACATAATTCACTCTTAAGATGTATTTTATTGTTTCATTAAAGAGAAACATCAGACATAAGAAATGAGAGAAATGCTTGAAAGGATAAAACTGTCAAACAATTGGATGAACAGAATCTAAGTGACAGCTTTCTCTGATTTTATCACTCAAACCCTCCTCATTAAAGAAGTCATCCGTGCAACGTGTGACCTGTAGGTTACAGTATCTGTGCTTTTATTGTCTGAAAAGAAACTTCAAGTGATGACAGAACAAGCACAGCCTTGTTCCCAGTTTTACTTTCCAGATGTGAGGATTAGAGGTAAAGAGAATCCTGCCGAGACTTTGCATATAATGTGTTTTTTTTTTTTTTTTTTGCTAAAATGTTCAAGCTAAGAAATGCTTCCTCTGTGCAGTTTAGACTTCCTTACGGCAGGGATTGTCAGTTTATATAGGACTGGAGGTATATAGGCATCTCGGCAGTGTTGGGAGGATTAAGACAGCAAGCGTTTGATGGGAGCAGAAAGATGAGACGAGTGCATTAGGAAATTCTGATTGACAAACAAAACAGATTAGCTTACCGTCACTGTCTCCAAAGCTATTTTCTGGGAAAACTGCATCTGTAACTTTCTTTTTTTTCCCCCCTTTCCTTGTCAAGATTTGTTTTTCTTTTCCCTTACACCACTTCGTCTGCCTCTTATTAGATGCCTTATGCTTCATTCGCTTGTTTCTCACACTTGACATCCCTGCATCCTCGCTTTATTCGACCCTGCATCCAAACTTTTTCTACCTTTCCTCCTGTCATTTCTCCCGGGGATTATCTGAACTCAGGCGTCCTGCCGCTCTTCTCTAAGTAGCCTCACAACTGCTACAGCACCTCAGCTTTAAAGTCTGGATGGATGGATGGATGGATGGATGGATGGATGGATGGACGGATGGATGGATGGATTAGAGGGCAGCATGGCCTCTGCATTTTCCTCTCCCCTCCTCTTGCTTCGTCTCAACAGGAAAGTAGTGTAATATTCTTTGATCTCTACTCTTTCCACTTCTCTTCCTCCCTCCTTCACTCTCTCTTGAAACACAGATTACAGGGCGGTGTAGAAAAAGGAAAGACTCCCAGGGTTTGCCCTTCATCCCCCCTCCATTCCTGCTAAACCCTCCCTCCCCTCTGTGTGATCTCTTCATCCATCAGCCCTCCTTCCATTGTGCTGTTCTTGATCGCTCCCTACAGCAGCACCAAATTACCGCAAAATGGGAATACATTTTACAAAGACGGGACAGGAGTTTTTGCAAGTATTGATGGCTTTCCATCCCGCTGGCCATCGCCGATGTTCCCCAGATACCCACTGCTTAATGGTCCTAACCTTTTAGCTTAAAGGTCATTGTCCATACAGTGAGTATTTCTTTTGGTCATTACATGTGGGCTCCTGTGACTGTCTTTGAAATGTTTGTACGTCTGTGAGAGAATTTTCCTCTAAGTTCTCATTCCTAAATGAAAAGAAAGTACTGATTGTATAATTATAAAACGGCTAAAATTTACTTGAGGGGTCAAATGAGTGGCCATTTTTGTCAAAAAAAAAAAAAAAAAAAGTTGTAAGAAATGCATAGAACTGTGTTGAAATAATGCTAATACATTTGTGCACAGACTACTGATATTTGACAGTGGAAGCTCTATTTCAGAAATACTGGATTTTGAATAGCATGTGTATGTGAAAACTTTTGCTGGTGGACAGAGGTGACATTGCCCATGATGATCTGGTCAGTACCAGTACTTTATTAGTAATAAACTTATATACTTACAATTGCTAATCATCCTCTTATTCATAAATGTTAGTATTGTGGATCTAAAACAATAACAGCTGACACAAAAACACAAAATGTGGTAGTGGACGGATGTGACATGGTTGTTACGGATCCCATCATACTGATGCTCGGCAGCCATGTCACTGTTTCCACAAATGATCCCTGTGCAAAAACTAGTATCAGAATTATTTATTGTATAGTTTATCATCATACTAAAGAGTAAATAACAATATAGAATTGTTATTTCTTTATGAAAATGCTTATTATTTGAAAACTATTGATTTAAAAAGTGATGTGACATTCTTAATGTATGTATTGGCGTAACATAAGCAGGATGTATCAGCACCATACTCCATATTGCAACCTGTAAAAATAAAACGTGATATGTACAGGGTGGGGAAGCAAAATTTACAATATTTTGAGGCAGGGATTGAAAGACAGTGTATGACCAATTTATTGAAAGTCATGAGAATTTATTTACCACAAGAAAATTGACATAATAGAAAATGTTTTTATTCTATGTGTCCTCCTTCTTTCTCAATAACTGCCTTCACACGCTTCCTGAAACTTGCGCAACTGTTCCTCAAATATTCGGGTGACAACTTCTCCCATTCTTCTTTAATAGTGTCTTCCAGACTTTCTCGTAATAGTTTTGCTCATAGTCATTCTCTTCTTTACATTATAAACAGTCTTTATAGACACTCCAACTATTTTTGAAATCTCCTTTGGTGTGACGAGTGCATTCAGCAAATCACACACTCTTTGACGTTTGCTTTCCCGATTACTCATATGGGCAAAAGTTTGTGAAAAGGTATGGATAATAGTGTTAGGTATGATTATGACATCAATATATGTTTGGTTTCAAGACAATTGACGTAGTGCCTGCTGAGAAAAAACAACTAAATGTTCATTGTAAATTTTGCTTCCCCACCCTGTAGTATATAATCTTGTAAGAAAAATTGTGGAATCTAAAAGAATAGAATATTTATTTTTCAGGTAAATTCAGTTCAAATATAACTTGGCCATTTGTGACATGAAAATATAGCATTAATTGTGATGAAATTGGACATTTTTGACCTGAAAACATAGTTCATATGACCATCAACATGTTGCAACAGAACTGAAATCCTGTAAATTTGCAGAACTTGCATTTACCAACACAAAGTTCCTTTGGGGATTCACTCGTCTTGATTTCTTATGCACAAAGACATAAATAAGACCTCTAAGCAAATTTTAGCTGAAAATCGTACATCACCATTGTCATTTAGGCTGTAATAAAGATTATAGTCCAGGTCAAAATATGCACTCAATGTCTGACAAACGTTTGTTGTCATGGCTTCTATGACAACTGATCAGAAGCAAGACTATTTAAAGAAGAATGAGGTTTGAAGAAGGATATAAAATGTCACTCTATAGGTCAGTTTTCGTTCACTCCTACAATTACACATATGTATGAAATTGGTGGACGTAAGGCCAGATCTACTAAGATCCCAATTTGTGTATACTAATTTGTGTGTGCAATCTAGAATTTTGCATGTGAGGTTGAATCGCGGTTTGTGGGTGATTTACTAGATTGATTGTGCAAATGTCAACAGGTGCAAAGTCTTGGAGATCGCCCTATACTGGTTGTTGTCATGGAGACAATACACTGGAAAAACTGCTCTGGGATACGGGAGCAGGTCTTGTTATGGAAAAATAACACTCTACTAATTCGTCTTCAATAAAGAAGGGTCAGTTCAAGTGTTCGATGTCAAGAGTAATCACTTTATTGGCGCTTCAAGAAAGAGATACACCTCAGACAAAGGCTGAGGCTGTCTGAACCCAAAAATATAAGTCACAATGTAGTCTTCTGTCTCCCATGAGAAAATTATGGTGTCGAAAGTATTTTGGTTAGTGCCAGGAACTTAGAGATAAGACCCCTGTGAGAAATCATCTCTATCCTACCCAGGTGTCGGCCTGGCCTTTTACTCTGGACACAACACAGAAGAGGTCAAAACTGCTCTATAATACACAGTGACATGTGTATGCATGTGAAAATATCTTGAATAGTTAGAAGCCTATATGATATATAAAATACAGGGTGGGGAAGCAAAATTTACAATATTTTGAGGCAGGGATTGAAAGACAGTGTATGACCAACAATTAGTTTATTGAAAGTCATGAGAATTTATTTGCCACAAGAAAATTGGCATAATAGAAAATGTTTTTATTCTATGTGTCCTCCTTCTTTCTCAATAACTGCCTTCACACGCTTCCTGAAACTTGCGCAAGTGTTCCTCAAATATTCGGGTGACAACTTCTCCCATTCTTCTTTAATAGTATCTTGCAGACTTTCTCGTAATAGTTTTGCTCATAGTCATTCTCTTCTTTCCATTATAAACAGTCTTTATGGACACTCCAACTATTTTTGAAATCTCCTTTGGTGTGACGAGTGCATTCAGCAAATCACACACTCTTTGACGTTTACTTTCCTGATTACTCATATGGGCAGAAGTTTGTGAAAAGGTATGGATAATAGTGTTAGGTATGATTATGACATCAATATATGTTTGGTTTCAAAACAATTGATGTAGTGCCTGCTGAGAAAAAACAACTAAATGTTCATTGTAAATTTTTCTTCCCCACCCTGTACATGCAAATATATATGGATATAAGTAATTTAGCCATTACAGTCTTTTCGGACCCTGGACATTTGGAGCATGAGATGGCCTGGGTGCGAAACGTCTGGCAACCTGGGGTACGCCAGCGTTAATGGTAACAGTGCGCTGGAATGATCCAGACGTACGGGCAGTGGTGCAAGATTTACTGTAGAGGTGGGGGGGTCGTGGGGGTTGGTGTATTAAATGACTGTCAGGCACATATCATTTTGTCACACTGCAGCCGAGTGTCAGTGCGTATTTTTAATCACAATCGATTTCTTTGTTTTTCATGTTTTGTGCACATTGTAAATATTATCTATATTTCTTCAATACAAATTTTATTTTGCATCATATTTTGTTTCTGCTTAGTTATTCAAACAGTCCACTTTCCTCCCTCAGTTGAATCCTAGTTCTTCTGATACTGGTCTGTTATTATATATTACACATTTATAACCATAGCATCTACATCGGATATGCTACACATTTCTTAAAAGACCAAAGAAAACTGTAAAAGAAGAGCACAGTATAAAACACTCAAAAATCTTGTACATCTTCAAATCAAATGGATGACAGATTCATTCTGCTTCAGCCTCATGTCTTTGAGGACTTCATCCACATCACAGGCTATTGTCCCTTTCCAGGTAATGGGGTAAAAACCCTCTGGTGTGTCAGATCCAGCCTTAACAACACTCCACACTTACGTCTCCACAGACTATCTCCACTGCTCCTAAAAGAGTTTTTAGCTGACAGGTCGTAAGCCATTGTCGTTATGCGGCGTCCGTTGTCGTCGTCTGTTGTCCATTACAAAAATTTCAATCGTCTTCTCCGAAACTATAATTCCGATTGACTTCAAACTTGGTATACAGCTTCTTTATGATGATGTCAACAAAAGGTAGTGAAATTATTTGGATCTGGATCTGATTCTGGATTTGGTGCGACTTTGAAAAATTTCCCCTTTATAAGAGATAGGAAGTGGATTGATACAATAACTCAGTAAATATAAATGATATCCAGTGTAAATTTCTACAGTCCAGCCCTGATGGGGAGATGACCAAAATATAATGTCCACATGCTGATCAGGATCTTCTGCTGGATCCGGGAACTTACAGAAAATTTAACATGGGCTCTAATGGGGAAAAATTTTCAATCGTCTTTTTCTCTGAAACTCCAGTTCTGATTGACTTCAAACTTGGTATACAGCTTCTGTATGATGATGTCAACACAAGGTATTGAAATTATTTTGATCCGGATCCGATTCTGGATTTGGTGCAACTTTGAAAAATGTTCCCATTATAACAGATAGGAAGTGGATTGATCCAATAAATCAGTAAGTATCAATGATATCAAGTTGGAATTTGAATTTTTTACAGATCTGATTGGAATATGACCAAAACATGGGCTATTTCTGTAATATAATAAATACACATAACTGGGTGATAATAAATGGCATCTGGATACATTTCCCAAAGCTTTTAATTTGGCCGGTAAGCTACAGGGCCATTGGTTTTATTATTTCACATAGGGAAGGAAACTTTCAAAAAGATATCAACTGCATGCCGGAAAAATTCACTCTTCTTTCAGTGGAGTAGTTTCAGTTAGTTAGACAAGGTTTATACATAAAAAACACCCTGGTTAGGGTAAAAATTAAAACAGTTACATGATGAACATGAACGCAAAAAATAAATGCAGTTTTATATTCCACCATAAACATCCCTCATAGGTGGGGTATGAGATCTTAGAAAAACGGTTCAAGCAGCTACATTTTGAAAATACTTAATTCAAAAGTCATGACCCCTTTCTTCAGACATCCCCCCGAAGCCACGTCTACAGAGTACTGGCACGCACAATGCTTATTCTCGAGGGATCACAAGCGCTGCGCAGCAACAGTTCGCCCAGTTTTTCCAAGATCTTCTACTCCACCTTTAAGGGCCTCAAACAGTCCATTCATATGTCAACACTAAATATGAAGCTAGTGTCATTGGGCGGTTATTGCATCTTCACATAAATACAGAAGAAGCCTTCTAGCACCCATATATTCTGTATGCAGCCTCTAAGACACAGGTGTCAAACATGCGGCCCAGGGGCCAAAACCAGCCCGCCAAAGGTTCCAATCCGGCCCACGGGATGACTTTGCAAAGTGCAGAAGATAGTAACAGTCAAGGGTGTTGAACTTGGGAATAATAGCATAACCTAGAAATACTGACTCCAAATGTTCCTCTTGGTTTAATGTGGAAAAAAAATTATATGATGTTATGCCTATAAATAATTTCAGCTCCAATTGCTTCTCTTTGATTTATTGCAGAAAACATTAAACTCTGATATCCTTTAATAATAAAACGTCAATAACTTGAACAAATATGAACAACCTGAAATGTCTAAAGAAAAATAGGTGTAATTTTAACAATATTCTGCCTGTTATGTGTCTTGGTAGATCTGATCTGTAATCCACGTGTATAAATCATAAGTTGAGGCATAATATTGATCAAATTTTTCTTGTTATTTCTTCTTATTTTTCTTCAGAAATTTCATTTGTTTCATGTTATTCACATCTTTTTTGTTTGGATAGTTTGTAAAATGTAAATGATTTCATAATTTAATCTTATTTTTTGCATATAAAAAATGTGGTGTTGTCATTACTTTTAGGTTTTATGGTATTATTTGACTGGTCAGGCCCACTGGAGGTCAAATTGGGCTGAAAGTAGCCCCTTAAAGAAAATGAGTTTGACACCCCTGCTCTAAGATGTCTGTAATAAAATTAAAGATGGGTGATAGTCTCTTACTCGACCTGGCAGAATCCTTTTTGCACATGCATGTAACTAGACATACTATTGTATACACCGTATATTAAATACATACATTGTAGGCACTCAAATAATCATATGGAACATATACTGAGTCATAAACCCATGGACATACATGTGCATCACAATATACTCCCGCACACATCTATGCATTCAAGCTGAGGTAACATGTAATATTCACACCAACGACTCAACACACAAATTAATTTGTATTGCAGGTCATCATCATTTGTTCAGAGTCACTTATTGTTGTCTATCCATGACATGTTAAACATAATCAACCTGGCTAATGAGAGCATTAACAAGCCCAAACAAACAAATTCCTATTTCTACACAAACACTCGGGTCCTCTCATTGGCCATAAGCAGCATTAGTATGAACCGCTTGTTGTTAAGTGAACAGGTTAATACGTTTTTCCTTAATTAATATGGAAATGAATGCAGCATATGGTTATGAAATCTAATCAAATCACCTGCTCTGTAGAGGAAACCTGCGGTGTACGTTTTATGTTGCTACACTGCAAAAAATCTAAATCTTACCAAGTGTATTTTTCTCGTTTCTAGTCAAAATATGCAGTGGCGCAGAAAGGGTCCCCTGGGGCCCCAAGCAATAAATAAATAAATAAATAAACATACAGGTGGGGGAGGGGCAATTTGGACTCAGCGGGCCCCTTCAGAGAATTTGAGAGAGCTGGTTGTTACTGCAACTTCTCACTGCCGCTGTGTGGTGAACTTATTCTTTAGACTGTGTCAAGTCTGTTGGTCCTTTGGGGCCCCTGCTGGCTTAGGGGCCCCAAGCAGCTGCCTGCCTTGCCTAATGGCAAGCTGCACCACTGAAAATATGTCATCACACTCAAAATAAGACATAATCACCTAAAGAGTAACTTGTAAGTGAGATATAAGAACTTATTTTTAGACAGTAGAGCTTGAAAATTTTGTTTCAAGAAATCTAACCGGGATAATTTTCACTTGTTCCACTGGCAGATTTTTTTTTTTTTTTTTGCTTAATTCAAGATTTTTTTTTTTTTTTTGCTTCACGATTTTTTTTTTTTTTTTTGCTTAATTCAATAATGTTTTTGCTTAATTCAATATATATATTTTTTTGCCTTAATTCAAGAATGTTTTTGCTTAATTCAAGATTTTTTTTGCTTGATTCAAGCAAAAAAAACCTACCAATGGATTAAGTGAAAATTATCTTGGTTAGATTTGTTGAAATAAGATTTTCAAAATCTATTGTCTAAAAATAAGTTCTTATATCTCACTGAAAAGTTCCTCTTTAGGTGATTATGTCTTATTTTAAGTGTGTTGACATATTTTGACTAGAAATGAGAAAAATACACTTGGTAAGATTTTGATTTTTGCAGCATATCATGAATAAATCTGTGGTATTGACAAGAATGTTTACACACTCAGTACCTGAACCTTCACAATGGAAACAGGAAGGAAAAAAAAGTCATCAATGAGTTATGAGTTTTTTCTTCTTTTCTGTTTCATTACAATGCAGGCGCAGTTAAAGTTAGAAAAACCCATCTTTGTGTCATACTTTTGCCGTGCGTTGTTATCCACAGTACTTGTGATCCGCATTGATCCGCTCACATCAATCCCCGTCTCCTGCTGAAGACAATATTGCCCCTATACATCAACTTGTAGGGCTTAGGCCATCAGGATAGATGGTGTGGAGACCGCTGCAGTGCACATTGGGGGATTTGAGGAAAAACCTTGAAACGCTGTCAGGTCGATGAGAGAAGCAGCAACCGCCATCATTCAACTGAGAAGGCCCTTGGAAAAAAAAAAAAAAAAAATAAATAAGGCAGAGGGTGGGGAGAAAAACCTCGTCAATCAATAAAGGAGCCATCACAGTCTGTCAGAGACACATGGTGAGAGCGGTCATGTATTATCACCTTTAGGCCGAGGCACTGTAGAGGACTTTTCAAAGTGTTAGCAGATTTTGGAAATCACATGAGATTTGTGGCGACTTGTATTTTTATTTGTGGTAAGATTTACACATCACTTTGCTTTAACCCAGTGGTTTTCAACCTTGGGGTCAGGACGCAACATGGGGTCGCCTGAAATTTCTAATACTTAAAAAAAAATCAAAAAAACTTACTAATAAAAAAATATATGGTGAGTTGAGAGAGAAAGTGATAAATTTCACCCATAGGTAGCTGGGATAGAGTCCAGTCCCCCCCCCGCGACCCTAGTAAGGTTAACCCTTTCATTCATGAAGTATGAGAACCTTAAGATTTTTTTCCTGAGTGTTTTTATTCCTCTTTAGATATGAAAAAAACAATGTGATTGATTTTTTTTTTTTTTATGAACCTTTTTTTCATTAAGTTACGAAAATGTCCACTCAGCTGAACACCATGTGTTTAATTTTTGAAGCAAAGAAACATAGATTTACTGACATACTGTGTGAAAACTATGAAATAAAAACATTTTTATCCTCCTGAGACCCAGCAATGCATTTTTGTCCTTTGTAGGGGACAAAAGTGTGACAGTTTCACCTTAAAAAGGCTGTCCATTGCAAAGGACATTCAATCAAAATAAATATTCATTCATTCATTCATTCATTTTCTGAACCCGCTTTATCCTCACTAGGGTCATGGGGGTCGCTTGGAGCCTATCCCAGCTACATAGGGGCGAAGGCGGGGTACACCCTGGACAAGTCGCCAGTTCATCGCAGGGCTGAACATATAGAGACAAACAATCACTCTCACATTCACACCTATGGGCAATTTAGATTAACCAGTTAACCTATCAGTGCATGTCTTTGGATGGTGGGAGGAAGCTGGAGTACCCGGAGAGAACCCACGCAGACACGGGGAGAACATGCAAACTCCACACAGAAAGGTCCCACCCCCCGTCAACTGGTGTTGGAATCGAACCCAGGACCTTCTTGCTGTGAGGCACGAGTGCTAACCACTGCACCGCCCAATCAAATAAATGAATAAATAAAAAATAATAATTTTAAAAAATTTATCTGGAAAAAAAAACTAACAAAACTGTTGCATTTTGCGGTTTCCAATCAAGACAACTGTTTAAAGGAAAAAACTAAAATTTCATTTTCCTAGGTCTCAGGAGGTTAATGATGCTAATCTGATGTTTTCTCACATTTGAACATACTATAATACTAGTCGTTACTCACTCAGATAATTTGCAAAAAAAAAACCAAAAAACTTTTTGGTTAAAAAAACAAACTGTTAATTACAGTCTAATAAGAATTAACGATTGATTTAGATTAAAGAACATGAAGGTTACAGTAATGGTATGAATGTCAGTGTACAGGGTGGGGAAGCAAAATTTACAATATTTTGAGGCTGGGATTGAAAGACAGTGTATGACCAATTAGTTTATTGAAAGTCATGAGAATTTATTTGCCACAAGAAAATGTACATAATAGAAAATGTTTTTATTCTATGTCTCCTCCTTCTTTCTCAATAACTGCCTTCACACACTTCCTGAAACTTGCGCAAGTGTTCCTCAAATATTTGGGTGACAACTTCTCCCATTCTTCTTTAATAGTATTTTCCAGACTTTCTTGTAATAGTTTTGCTCATAGTCATTCTCTTCTTTCCATTATAAACAGTCTTTATGGACACTCCAACTATTTTTGAAATCTCCTTTGGTGTGACGAGTGCATTCAGCAAATCACACACTCTTTGACGTTTGCTTTCCTGATTACTCGTATGGGCAAAAGTTTGTGAAAAGGTATGGATAATAGTGTTAGGTGTGATTATGACATCAATATATGTTTGGTTTCAAAACAATTGATGTAGTGCCTGCTGAGAAAAAACAACTAAATGTTCATTGTAAATTTTGCTTCCCCACCCTGTATGGAATGATGCATTAGTGTCCACTGTGTTGGCTGATATGCAAATAAAGCAACAAAACTCATGAATATAAAAGAGAACAGCTGTAGAATAACTGTCCACTGTAGTGACCACTATGTATGAAAGGGTTAAAGAAGATGAATGAGTTTGGTTTTGAACTGACAGTTTGCGGAACTGCAATCAAGAAAAAAACAGAATTAACTGTTTAAGTCAGTGTTTTTCAACCTTGGGGTCTGGTTAAAAGTATCATTTGTAATCATATTTTGAATATTTTTGGGTGAATAAAAACCCACACTTAAAACTTTAATCTTGTCTCCTGGTAGTCTTACTGCTTGGTCCCTAACACCCTGAGACATTATTCCAGGTAAATGTGCAGCAGTGAATTGTCATTGTCAGTGTCATAAAACCTGCTGTGAGTATTAGTTTGTGTTCCTTTTTTTCAGTGGTTTTGTTTTTCTGTGTGTTTTAGGGTTAAAACGGAGTGGAATCACAGAAAAAGACAAAGAGAGGAATTGAAGTTTGACAGGTTTTTACTAAATAAGGCACTCAGAATGTACATCAATAAGATGGACATTATGCTGGTCTGCAAGTCTCTCCATGGTGTAGCTCAGTGGTTTTCAACCTTGGGGTCGGGACCCACGTGGGGTCGCTTGAAATTTCTAGTAATTGATAAAAATAACAAAAAAAATTACTAATAAAATATATGGTGAGTTGAGAGACAATCCCAATCCATAAAAGACATGACAAACTGAAGCTGAAACTGAAGCACTGTGGTACTGTTTATCTGTCAGATGTTCATTGTGGTCAGTATCAGATGCTGCAGCTCTTTCATAATTCATAGTTTGACTTGTTGTTTGTTCAGTATTAATTGTCAGCCTTGTAAATCCAAGCTGGACTGACTGTACATATCCTGACCAAGGAAAATAAAATTCTCACTTTTTGCAGTAATCTACACCTGGCTTTTCTGCCTCCGTCCATAATAATATACATTATATAGACTAAATGTTGTCTAAAATTAATGATTATTTGCAACATAGTATAGCAAACTATTACATGATCAAAAACAAATTCATTTTAGCAAAAAAAAAATATATATATATTATTATTTTTCCGTTCCATCATCTCTGTAAACTGGGCCATCATTAGTGAACACAGGTACATGTATACCCCCATCTAAAAGTTCATCCAAAGTAGGATGGATTCAGTGGACAAACATTTTTGGGAGTTTGCAAAGTACATATGCAAATCTTTTTTTTTTTTTTTTTTTTTGCCTTGCTGCCAAATTTGCCTCCTCCTGTGCATCTGATATATTCTGACACATAGTCATTACAGCTGTCATTAATTCTCAGACCTATTGTACCTCATTAAAGAGCAGCTAATCAGAAAGTAGGTGACTAGAACACTGATTAGATAGATGCCAGCTACCTGAACAGAAACAAATTACCTCAGGGACTAAAGTTACTGAACATGTTATTGTAGTTTGGCAAATGCACCCTTGACTTTACACAAAGCGGGTACAGTTTATGACCTATACTGACACTAGTCTCTAGGGAAGGGGTTCATTGCAGGAGAGAAAAACAGATATTTTTACTCTAAAAATATCAGGGGTGTGTCATGGTAACAGGAACACTCCAGTTGATACCACTTGTACTTTAAAACAGATGGTTGTTTTGTTCATATGGCGTGTCCTTGACAGCATTTTCAGTGTATCAAGTACAAAAACTGACACAGGTGACCGAATGAGACCATGAATACACGACAGATTAGTTATGGATTTCTCTGAATTTGTCACTAGAAGTACTTAATATAAATATACAAGTCAGCAAAACATAGCACAAAGGCCTAGGGGCTTTTATAGAATTTAAAATACACTGACCAGCCATAACATCAGTGTTTTTCAACCTTGGGGTCGGGACCCCACGTGGGGTCACCTGGAATTCAAATGGGGTCACTTGAAATTTCTACAAATTGATAAAAATTTTAAAAAAAAACTTCGTAATAAAAAATATATGGTGAGTTGACAGAGACAATCCCAATCCACAGAAGACATGACAAACTGTGAAGCTGAAACTGAAGCACTGTGATTCTGTTTATCTGTCAAATGTTCATTGTGGTCAGTTTCAGATGCTGCAGCTCTTTCATAATTCATAGTTTGAGTTATTGTTTGTTCAGTATTAATTGTCAGCCTTGTAAATCCAAGCTGGACTGACTGTACATATCCTGACCAAGGAAAATAACATTCTAACTTTGTGCAGTAATCTACACCTGGCTGTTCTGCCTCCGTCCAGAATAATATACATTATATAGATTAAATGTCATCTAAAATCAATGTTTATTTACAACATAGTATAGCAAACTATTGCATGATCAAAAACAAAAACAAAAAAAGTCTCCGATTTGAATGTCTGGGGTCGCCAGAAATTTGTGATGTTAAAATGGGGTCACAATCCAAAAAAGGTTGGGAACCACTGCATAACATTCTGTCCACTGACAAGAAAAGTGGTATTCATTTTGATTATCTTACTACAATGGGATGGACGACACAGTAGTGTAGTAGATAGCACTGTCAGCAGGGGGTATGATACCATGAAAACAAAACTTAACATGCATTCAATTTTTGCCTCCGGACTTCTACACCTCTCTTATACAGCCGATCTTACACGAAATTTTCACAACTTCTATATCCACTGGGCCCCCTCCACTGCTCTATGGGCCCCCCACAAATACTGGGCCCCATGAATTTGTCATGTTTACCCGCCCCACTTATTGGCACCCCATCTGTGAATTGGTCAACCAAGGTGTTGACTGTGAGAGTGATTGGTCGTTCGTCTCTATTTGTCAGCCCTGCGATGAACTGGCGACTCGTCCAGGGTGTACACCACCTTCCCATAGGTAACTGGGATAGGCTCCAGTACCCCCCCGTGACCCTAGTGAGGATAAAGCAGGTTTAGAAACTGAATGAAAATACACTGGATGTTCAGAGGCTTTGTAGTGATCGTGGAAACACCATCATTTTCTACAACATTGTTTCACCAGTAAAACCCATGGAGTTGGATCAATGATAATGGATGGAGACACTGGGTTTATGTTCAGTTAATGATATATTTTGTTGAAAAAGTCCCTTTTTCCTTTTTTTTTTTTGTCTGATTTGATCTAACAACTTTTGAATTTACTCTGAGCGTTTTTGAAGATGTGCATGATCAGTAATTAATATAGCAAAATACTTGATTTTAACTGAATAATGCAAAATGCTAAGGATATTATTATAATAAATGGTGTCAAATCACATTTGAAAGACAAAAAAAATCATTTGAAAGTTGACAAAAATAGTTGTGGGTCTTTAAGGGTTAATGCAGAAATGCTTCATATTGTGCATTAAAAAACTGCACCAGAGGATAACTAAACTAAAGTGCAATTCATGATCCAGTTTGCCTCAACTGTTCTGAGGGCAGCTCAAAGCAGTCTGTTTAGGGTGACACTCCACAACAACAGATATTATTCCCCTCAGCTGGTAAATGTAAGTCATCACATTGTGTTGCCAACTTTGGCCATCTTAAAGCTGCTTTTTTGTGTTTTTTGGCTGAAATAAAAAAGAGGTCATGGGTCATTATGAAGTCAGACTCACAGATTGCCTGATTATGGGTACAAAAACAGCAACGTTGTGCTAGTTAAGACACGCACATTCTAAACCAAGGCTGGGTGAGTTCACACACACTGCACTGAATATTTTGGCTCTGGGTGTTCTGTTGCCACCATTTTCTGTACTGCAGCCAGGGCGAGGAAATAAAAATAAACATGAATAAACTAAAGTGACACTGTGTAACACAGTTCACATGAATAGAAATCTGTCACATTTCCAAAAAGCAAGTTGCTACTGAATTGTTTAAAGCTGCTTTAGTGATTCTGAGGTCATAATATTCAGGTCATTTAACTTCAGGTCAAAGGTTGAAGCTAAAGTTTTATGAGCATCAAATGTGGAGCAAAATTACGCATAATCTTTAATCTTAGGGCTGTGACTGTTGGTGAAATGTCATGGATTAACATTTCTTTGTTAAATCCTCTGGGACATTGCTGCATTTTGATGTTATATGAAAATATGAAGGCTTTCATAAGAGACAAGTATGTCCCCAATGACATCTTGTTATATGTAAGATAAATAGGACACTGTATTTGCAGCATTCCAGAAATCGCCTTATTTCCACAAAGGTTTACAAAGACTTCACCTAGAAAGACAGATCATACTAAAGATATGTTGTATAACACGCTCTAGATAATAGACAGATGTACAAAGAAAAAAATTATAGTGAATAAAAAATGGTCCATATGTTCCTGATGTGATGGATCCACCTTTTTATCTCTAAGAGCCTTGGCTTCACCTCTTTCTTCTCTCTGTTTTTGCTTTAAGGCCATATGTTTCTCTCCTCTTCAAAGTTTTAAGAAGCTATTGTGTAGATGTTCTTTAAGAACCTGAAAACAGCTTTTCCCTGACCTTACATGGTTGCATGTCATATATTTTCCATTTTATTTCTTGATGTTTCTCTGCCTACAGGACATATTGTGTATGTTTATTATCATAGAATAAGTAAAAGAAGTGGCTTTTGTATCATTCATTGGTATTAGTGTTAAAATTCTGAAGCCTTGAGATGGCTATCAGCATCTTGGGTTTTTTAAGCAGAACATCTGGACTGAAATGTGAAGCCCAGGAACCACAACATGTGTCGAGTTAGCTAACAATGGACAACTGCATGCAACATTTTCGAAACAGCATCATTTGTAGGTCTTCATGACCTCAACTCCTTAACCACGACTGCAAGAAACAACTACACAACTACAAGAAAATGAAGTGTAGAACAAACATAAAAAGCCAGTGTATCTCTGTTAGAGGGGTGCATCTGTGGAATAATCTGGATCAAAACTTCAAATCGCCTTCCTCAATTTGTGCATTTAACCCTTTCATGCATTAATTATGAGAACCTTAGTTGAGTATTTTTATTTATTTTTTTTTGAGTGTTTTAATTCCTCCTTAGGCATGAAAAAAAAACCAATACAATTGAGTTGTTTTTTTTCATGGATTTACAAAAATGTCCACTCAGCTACACCATGCATTATACTCTTGAAGCACAGAAACATATATTTAAAACCCAATATCAGAAAATGAAATGAAAACAATGAAATAAAAACATGTTTAATGCTGCTAATCTAATATTTTCTCACATTTTAACATATTCTAATACTAGTTATTACTCACTTCATGGAGATAATGTGCAAAAAAAAAAAAAACACTTTTTGTCTAAAAATAACCCCAAAACTATTTCTTGCAGTCTAACAATTAACCATTGTTTAAACTCAAACATGTTACTGCAGATCAGGTTTATCAAGAACAGCAAAGTTACAGTAATGGTATGAATTTTAGTGTTTGGGATGATGCATAAGTGTCCACTGTGTTGGCTGATATCCAACTAAAACAACAAAATATAAAAATATAATATACATATAAAATATACATGAAATAAAATATACAAGAGAACAGCTGTAGAATAGTTGTCCACTGTAGTAACCTTTATGCATGAAAGGGTTAATCCACTATAATAACAAAATATAGAACATTATCTGAATAAGTGGATATCTAGTTATAACATAGAAGTACACATAAAATAAGCTGGGCTAGGCAAGTTAACGCGTTTTTTACCGTGTTAACGCATTCATTAAATAACACCGACAATTTTTTTTACCTCCCGTTAATGCCGTTGTGCCTTTCAAACAGGTCTTAGTTCATTTATATGTACAGACTCTTATTTTGAAACTCATGCTTTTATTTTGGCGCTCCATACACAGGTGGCGGTGTAGCTGAGAGGAGAAAAGTGAGCGAACTTTCCGAGTAATGCTGAATCAAACTTTAACTCCTGCAGGTCAACGCCTGTATGTATCAGTCATTCTGTTGTTTGCTAAATAATTTCGCATGCAAACGTGCCGTTAGAAACATGTTTACGACGTTATTTTGGATGTGTTTATTTCAGTATGTTATTAACATGTTTAAGCTAATTGGTTTATGCTAGCAGTCGGAGATGGGTTGCTAATTCTTTTTGCAGGCTCATGTTAAGTTTATGTAAAGTCATTGGTTGTGTTTAGGTGTAATATACCAGCCTTTGAACTAACCTTTACTTATTTACCATGTGATTGTTGTATTAGCAGTCAATTTAAGTTTATAATAATTACATCTATGCATTCTCTGTGAATATACATATCATTAATAGACATAACTAATTGAATTATTTTGTCTTTATTTTATAGTTTCACTCTGTCAATCTACATGATGTCATGTATGTACATTAAAGCTGCAAACTTCAAAGAGGACATATCTTATATCGTCAATTCAGAGTTTAGCTCGCTGTCTAGCTCAGACTAAGTACAGACATCTTAGCGAGGACAGTACACTCCTATTCTTCTGCCCCTGCTTGTGTGCGTGTAGCGATTAGCTTGGCAGATAAACAACAGTTTTCCTAAGAAAAGCCGGACGCCCAAAACTTCTGTCCAAATCTTTTACTGGAAACTCGCTGTAAAACTGCAACATACAAACAAAATATGTCTCATGTTCTGTTCATTGCCTTAGTACATTTACATGGCATTATACATTTAAATGAATGGGAAAAAGATTGCTAGCTCAATGCTAACTTGAATGGGAAAATCCATAGACACACTAACGATTAGCATTTACAGATTAATTTAAGATTTACAACGTCTTTTTATCCAGCAACAAAGGTTCACATCAGAGATATTTGATACTATTCATTCTTACAACAACTGTACATAAAATACTCACAGGCAAACGTTTTTGGGGCCATACAAACAGAGTGAAAGAAACTTGTCTGTTAGTTCTTTCTTATGTCCGAACTGACTACAGGAACACCACAAGGACAAAACATACGTTAGTGCAACTTATTCCAACCACTAGAGGGCCCCCTTTGCTTGCTTTGAACAACTGAACATCACATATTATTGGGCTTATTAGTATTAGTACTTATCAGTGGGTTTAAGACTCCTGTCAATCACTCACAAGCGGTAATAAACTGGTGAGGACATAAACATGGAGAAAAGTACCGGTCTTTTCCACAGACATTTTCATTTTAAATGTCTTCAGATGGTGGGGTTGAGAAGGACAAAGTTGTTTGGAAGCACTGTGATGTGGAATTATTTTTTATCAGCGGAGTACTTCAAGTCTGAAATATCACTGAAAGGAAATACACACTGTTGATGCTGGCAACCCCCCCAATATAACTATGCGATTAATCGCAGAAATCCATGGGATTAATTGCGATTAAAAATTTTAATCGCTGCCCAGCACTAGTAATCACATATTAGTTAGTAGTAGTTAATGTTTTAAGATACAGGGGTTGGACAAAATAATGGAAACACCTTCTATGATGCCACAGTGTTAGGTGTTTCCATTATTTTGTCCAACCCCTGTAATTCCTTTGTTTTACTAGATTTCTTTGTTTCACTTGTGAGTGGTAAAGTTCTTGTGATAGCACATCTTTGGCAGATTTATGATCACAGGACTTAGGTTTTACCTTAGCTACACTTTCGAATACACATCTCCACATAGGATCATAAACTATAGGAGATAAGATGTAAACATGGTCAGAATAGGGTCAAAAATCTGCTTGACCTCAGGGTCAGGTAGTACCGGTTCATTTTTTGTGACACAACCCACCTAGTATGAGAGCAGCTTTGCAAAGACATGAAATATGTTGCTTAGGTAAGGGGGAACTAAGGTGTGTATAGCTTAACTGTCGTCAAAATAGGTTACACGGCGGAGTCTCAAAGAGCAACGTGAAGCCGCTGGAGAAAACCCAACCCACGAATGGAATCACTTATCCAAGGAACTAATGAGAAGATGAGATCAACCTACAGTACATGTCTAGATAACCATTGTCTGCTATAAAATACTGCGTCAGGAAAAGAACACTGAGTCAGACTTTACGAACTGATAAAGTATATTGTTGTCAGGGAAATAAAGAGACCCAGAGCTCTGTACAACTTATCAGTTGCTACTTTGTAAATAAATAGTTAAAGGTGGGGTCTGAGATCTTGGAAAAATGGTTAGAGCAAGCTACATTTTAAAACTAGAAGCACTCGGAGAGCGCAGACCTCCGCCAAGGCTGATCAGTGGGCCCCCCCACCCCCGATCACCACCAAAATTTAATCATTTCTTCCTCATCCCATTTCCAACAAACCCTGAAAATTTCATCCAAATCTGTCCATAACTTTTTGAGTTATGTTGCACACTAACGGACAGACAAACAAACAGACAGACAAACAAACAAACAAACCCTGGCAAAAACATAACCTCCTTGGCGGAGGTAAATACTCAATACAAAAGTCCAAACCCCTTTCTTCAGATGTCCCTCTGAAGCCACGCCTCCAGAGTAGTGGCACGCGCAATGCTTGTTCTGAGGGTTCACGAGTGCTGCACAGCAATAATTCGCCGGCTGAGGCTCTGCTGTGCTCCGTACCGGGTTGGGCTCTGACGCCGTCTACGGTCCAGTCCAGTCTGGCTGAACCGTGTCCGACACCGACTGAGGCTCCCTTCCCTGCTCCGGTACGCTTCAGGCTCCTATCCTGACTATGGCCCCGGCTGAGCCTCCGGTTGGCATATCCATTCAGTTTCCTCTAACCCCCCCACTCTTCCAGAACAGCCCCAGTTCAGACCTATGTGACTAATGTTCCATTTCCTAGTGGTTTATGTTTGTGACAAAACAGTTTGCAGGTGAACTTTCCATCCTAATGTAACTAATATAGCCAAGTTCTGGCTACGCTTCCTGTACAAGCACTCCAGCCACTGGGAACACGAAGGGGGGAGCGGTGAATGGCAGTTGAGTTTGATAGACATATCACTGTTCAGTCATTTCAAGTGGGCGCTCAAAATGATTGGATGGTGTTTTTTCAGTCCTGCCCGTTCCACAGGTGACTGATTTTTTTAAATTTTTGTGTTAGAGCATTTAATTAATTAGTTCTAATTGGGGTGTGAAGGGGATTATAAGGAATATAATAAAAAATGCTCCAGAAAAACATCTCAGACCCCACCTTTAACTGAGACCGCCTGAACTCACTGTTATTCTTTGTAAACGAACACGCAGGAGAATACAGACACATAGAAGGCAATGAAGATAAAATGTGATTCTCCAACAACAACCATGAGAATACATAGAATCATACTATCATCCATTCATTTTCTAAATGGCTTCATTCTTGAGAGGGTTACAGGGGCGCTTTCACATGCATATTTATAGGCATTTACATTAACATATTCAGGTGTGTGTGTCTTTAGACAATGGGAGGAAGTTGGACTACCCAAAGAGAACCCACGCAGACATGATGGCACTTTGTTCCTGTGCAGGGAAAGTGCTACCGACTACATCACCAGCAACTGTAATCATAATATCTGAAAAAACAAAAAACATATGACTTTTTCCAATATTGTTCTTTAGACTCAACTCTGTGTTCTTTTGACAGAGCTGATGGGTACATTTGCCTTTTCAAAAGTTTCCTACTAGGTTGGCTCGGTGTCCCACATTGTGACATGATGACATACAGATGTCATCATGTCACACAGCACAATTCTGGATTGACCAATGTGTGATCTGCATAATGTAATGTCACATTTAGTATTACTTTGGGTCACTTTGAACCTTGGCAAAGGTAGAAGTAGAACTAGTCTTTGACAGTGTCTGCTGTTCCCTGCTCTCATGCAGAATGGAAATGCCAAAAAACCTGTGCTGAATCAAGACAAACTGACCTGATATCAGCAGTGGAAAAGCATTAGAGGGTTCAAATAAAGGGAATGACAGAATGACTCCTGAGGAAAAATGACTGAATGTGTAGAGAAAATGGACAAAAATATAAAGATATATAAGGTTTCATGGAAGTGTATTAGTACTATTTTGTGTATTTCCAGCAAAAAAAAAGGGGCTCAAACAACTGATGTTTCATAGAAGGTTTCAGGTTTATGTTTATTCAGTCATAATAATACAGAAAATACAAACAATGAGGCTGATTTAAGTCAATCGACTGAATTATGTTGAGACTGAAATGGTTTAGGCAGAAGAAAAATGCTTATATACGCCTCGCCTACATTCAAATCAAAATCAGTTTTAGGCACCAGTCAGAACATCAAAAATCCTTCCTGCTTGTATCCCTTGAAAATATCTTTTCAAACCAATGTTTTAAATGTTAACCTTTACCTGGAATCATGGCTCTGGGGTTAAAGTGTGAATAACCATTCATAAACTGCACATCTTAAAATTTATATTTATGTCATTCCATAATTTAACCCCAATAACAGAAACACATCTTCTTTTTATACATTTAACAGCAGTCATTGAATTTCATAACATGAAAACTGAGAAACTGTGGAGTTGTCTGTACGTAACGATGGAGTTGGAAGGTCCATAGGAAAATGGTACGGTACCAATAGGGTGGAGCTAGACCACTGTGACCCGTTGCTGCTGGATGTCTTCCATTGTTGTTGTTCGTTGTGTTGTATTCGATGTTGTCACACCAGTATGATGTCATGGGAAGCCTTTAGCCTAAACCCTGTCTACAAACTAAGGATACGACTGGTAGTAGAAACACTCATCTGCCCAGACCTTACCCTTCCAAACCATATCATACTGTACTACTCAGGGCTTAATTTGAGCCGGATCCATCAGGATGCAGAACCTCCAACGTTGAATCCGGAACCTTTTTCATCAGATCCAGCACCTCTATGAAAAAAAAGCCTAAACGAAAAAAAGTTTATTGTCATCTATCTTGTTAATCTTTATTCCCTATCGAAGTTACAAAAAAATCTTGTGTTCAGATGCATTTTAAGATAAATTTTAAGAGAGACACAGACGTAATGGGGACAGTCTAAAACGCTTAAAAAAGCTTAACATGACTTAATGTCCTAAAACTGTGATCAGTTATCACCAAATTTCACATCTGTAGTCATGCCCACGTTCACCTCTCCTTAAATCAAAATGAAGACCTCACTGTTATGGATGTTATATGCTGTAAAATTTTTCCTCTCCATAGGCGCACATTATAGAAACACAGCACTGAGTGCTGCATTGACAGGATTAGACTTTATATATATATATATATATATATATATATATATATATATATATATATATATATATATATATGTATATATATATATATGTATATATATATATATATATATATATATGTATATATGTAGGTATGTAGGTATGTGTGTGTGTGTTAGCCGTTATATAAAATCTTCAATTCCAGTCTCACTTTTGGCTGAAACTGCTTCATGTACTTTGCTTTTCTGTTTGTTCTGGCATTCTTGTGGTTCTAACACATTCCATGCATGAAATCACCTGGTATTATAAAAATGTCTTCATTAAAATTGAGTTACAATTAGCTTATTGTCTGAAAACAGTGATCAGTTATCACTAGGGATGGGAATCGAGAACTGGTTCTTTTGAGAAATGGTTCCCAGTAGTTCGATTCCTTGGAATCGTTTGCCCTCCTGCTTAACGATTCTGCTTATCGATTCTGCCTTCGTTATGCATGCGCGATGACCTCACACGTGTACGCTGCATTGTTTTGGTCAGAACGTAGCCAACATGGCGTTGAGGCTGAAATGATCTAAAAAGATGACACCAGGTCCACTTACTTGGAACACTGTCAAAGCTTCCATGTCTTCAAAAGGGTGGAATCCCTCCAATATCCTCAAACATTTGTCCACAGCATGTGAATCATTTACAGGAATGTCACGTATTTGATACTCTACTTAGCAGCGCTTGGAAATGTAGCGGCAGAGTGAACGGCGGCCCAGTTCCGGTTCCGGTGCGGGCAACAAATGTCGTAACTCCTCAAATACAAGTTTCCGAAGGTAAGAAGGGAAAGGAAATGAGGTGCACAACAACGGGAGACAAGCTGAGCCGAGTCGAACTGGTTCCACGTAGTAGAAATGTAGCAATAGAGGATTTAGTAAAGCGTCTTTAGTTTCACTTTCACTGCACCTCCCGACCCCCACCCGAACTGGCCTGGCGTCATCTGTTATTATTATTTGTACATACTGTATATGTTATATTTTCTGTGCAGAGATGGGATGGAAATATATAAGATAGTTAATGCAAACACACCCGTTTGTACTCTTTTATTCCCTCACTCAATGAGAATCAATAAGAGAATCGATAAGGAATCGGATCGATAAGCAATATCAATAATGGGATCGGAATTGTTAAATTCTTAACGATTCCCAGCCCTAGTTATCACCAAATTATACATGTGCACTATCATCTCTGCAAAAATCTAAACAAAAACCCCAATATTATGGATGCTGTCTGCATTAAGCCTTATTTTTCTGTTAATAAAACACTTTCCCTTCAGCACCGTACGTTTGAGTCCAGTCATTCACTCCATCAAGAGAGAGAGAGAGCGAGAGAGAGGTTATTGAATAAATTTGATGATGATTGACCGCACTTTTTGGACATTAAGCTATGTTAAGCTTTTTTACATTAAGCATTTTAGGCTGTCCCCATTACCTCCACCCCCGTTTTGAGTCACCAGATCCACCCCCTCTCTGTGTTCCGCCACCTTCCACTTTACAAATGAAGCACCTGAACTGTACCACTCAGTTATAAGAGAGTCACATTTTTTGTAAAAATGTAAAAATACACAAACATCATACTTTGTCTAAAGGTAAATGGACACTCACACTTTCACACTGTAAAAACATACAAATATTACAACCAGTTTCAAAGGTAAAAATTTTTGTAGAATCTGATATTAAAGGATTTAATATTACCCAGAAGAATATGCAGAAATACAGACAGCCATTACATTAGTCAGGAAACTATAACAATGGAAGCAGTTTGGAGTTACGAATACTATTCAGATATGTGATCTGAATAAGGACACGTCATGAGCCTCTGTATATGTGGACATAATACAGAAGTGAAACTCAGGACGCTACGACTCCACTTGTTTATCCTACAGCCATCCAGATTTGATCTAAAACGTCTGTGGAAAATTACCAACCAAAGCAGACAGCACGATTCAATTTTGCCGTATCAGCCTCAGAAGACATTGTGACTGGATCTAATCACAGAGGAGCAATGACATTATGCATGCACGTCTACAAATAGTATAGATATTTGCAGCAAAGTATCAAAATGGAATTGTTTCATGATAACACCATCCCTCTGAGGGCCAAATATCAATTGAAAAGAGCTTGAATTTCATCGGGTCACCATAACTCAACTCTCCCACATACACATCCAGTGAGCATTTGTACTGACACAACATATCTAATCTTAATGTGTTATATTAAACACTTAATTAACCTTTGCTGACCTGTAATATATTATTTGTGCATACATAATTTCCTCTCTCTCTCACTCTCTTTCTCGTAAGGACACAAACACAGTCTTTATGGAAATACATGATACATCCGGTGACCTTGTTACGTCTTTTGGACAGGAAATTAAATTAATGTTGATTACTGGCGCCGTGCGGTATTATTAGTTAAATGGGGCGTTCCAAATGGAGTGAGAAAAAGATGGCACAAAGAGATTTAAACAGGCTCAAACAGGACTGTGGATCTGGGTCAGAAAAAATGCATCTGAATCCTAAAAATTACATATATTTATGGATATTATTAGTTAATCTTGATTTTAAAGTCAGGCTTTTATTATATTGTCAGAGACTTGCACTTACTGATGTGTTCTGGTGTGTTGCTTTTTATAGATTGTGTGAATCTATTGATGTAACTTTATGATTTATGTAATAATCTGTAATTTGTATGGTTTTACTTTTTGAGTATAGTCATGTTTTAGTCAAAAAAGGAGAAGTCAGGATGGATGGATATCTATATATTATTTCTATTATTTTTCTTTGCATATCTGCGGTATTACTGCAGGTCTCTCAAAACATTAATAACCGACATAGATGATATTATAGAGCAGTGGAATCATGGGAGTTGATGTTTTCTCCACTAGTGCATATGAAAATCTGAGGTTGTAGTCATGTTTACATGGTTATTAGATTTTTTTTAGGTATCTGTACTTTACTTAAGTATTTATTTGTCACGTAACTGTTTACTTTTAAGCCCTGCAATGAACTGGCGACTTGTCCAGGGTGTACCCTGCCTTCGCCCCTATGTAGCTGGGATAGGCTCCCAGCGACCCCCGTGACCCTAGTGAGGATAAAGCAGGTTCAGAAAATGAATGAATGAATGTTTACTTTTACTCCCTACATTTTTGCATAAATATCTGTACTTTATCAGTCCCTCCAGGATTTCGCGGGCTTTTTTTGTGATTGTTGCGGCCTAAAATGCCTGATTTTGCAGCAGCTTTTCCAAAAAATTGCGATGAAAGTTGCGATGATTTGAGGCTTCTTTTATTAAAGTCACAGGAACATGGGCATTTGCAAATTACCTAGAACAATCTTTTTTTGAGTTTTTAGCCTTAAAAAGCACCAGGAAGCCATGATTTTAAACAAAACAGGCTTTTTTTCATTCATTCATTTATTTGTTTTGAGCAGAAGAAAAAATTTTACATTTTTTTGTGTACAAGGAATTAATATCAGAGCAAATACATTAATAAATAAAGATGATCAAGACAAAATATCAATTGCCATGTACACTGGTAATGACAAAATAAATTCAATATTTTGATATCATTGCATCTTGACCATAAGAATCCATCCAAAAAAAATTTGGTCTCTCCATTCATCCATTATGGCACAGTGCAAGCCTGAAGAGAGAGGACATTTGGAAGAATTAGCCTTTTCGCCTGATTTCAAGGCCTCATGGACCAAACATGAAGGCACCTACAATTATTTTGAAGCAAAATATGGTCTTTTCAGGGGGATTTCACCCCAGACAGTGAGTTTCAGCAGTGTGCCTTGAATACCTAAGGAGATATAGCTCCTCAAAGTTGGCCAAAAAGCAAATTTGCAAAATAAAAAAAACAAAACAAAACAAAACAAAAAAAAACATACATTTTCAAAAGGCTGTATCTCCTAAACTATTACAGATATGACATTAAAATTTTGGATGTGTTCGTTTATCTGGTAGGTGAACAAGTGTGATTTTTTTTCAGAATTTTCTGAGGGGTCATGTGGGGACCATTGGTTGAATTGCCATGGAATGACCCAACAGTACTTCTACTTTTACGAGACTACTTTTTCACACAAGTAGCTGTACTTGTACTTAAGTACAGAATGAGTACTTTTACCACCTCTGACAGTTTAGGCCTCTAAGGTATAGGTAATTAATGAAACACTGTTGCTTTCATCAGCTACAGTCAAAATACTGCAATCTATACATTAATTGTCAGACAAAAATGTATAGTCACACAGTAGTTTGTCTTCATTTTGTACAATGTGAGAAAATTGTGATTCAGATCTTGGATTATAATTCTACTTCAAAAGATCATCATATGATCTTTAAGCCAAATTGCTCATCCCTAGCACAAATGTTAATGTCATGATTGATCCAGATATATGATAAATCTCAGCATCATTGAACCTTTTGTGTACATCACTGAAATTTGATTAATTTAGATGGAAATTCAGTTGAACTGTGATCTTATGTTAGCTGAATTAGCTTAGCATTGATGGATGTTTGATATATAGCATACATTGACATTTTGAAAGAGCCGCATACAAGGATCTAAGCCTTATGGGCTTATTCATGCTTGGGGTGTTTTGGATCCGTAGACCTTCTGCAGTGCCAGAGATCCTTTCATTGGCCTCTGGGCTTGGCTGAGGACACCAGCCCTTCTGCTCTGTGCAACAGTCACCCACCACCATGTCAACACATGCTAATCCAACCCACAGCACAAAAAATACACTGACTTTATCATGTATCCTTCATTATACTTATATGACAACAACACAGTCATTTCTCCCCAACGTTGAGACATGACATGTAATATGACATGAATTAAATATCAGCACTAGGAAATACAACAGTACAATCATAGACTAAAAAAGAAGTGAATACAGCTACCAAGATATCGCCTATTCATTTTTGAACCACTATTTTACAGCCTGTTGGTGCCATGTTAGCCTTTAGTAATGACTATATATGGACAAAAGGGTGGATCTGTGGAACTCCAAATGGTGAAACTTGCCTTCTAGCACTGCAAAACAGAAAAAAAAAAAAACACTAATGAAATATTCATGTAACAAATAACATCTTACTAGAGCTGCACGATTTCAGCCAAAAATAAAATCCTGATTTTTTTTTCTTCTAAAAACTCAATTTTCGATTTCTGGGTAAAACTACAAAAGACAACAGAAGTCAGCATGTCAGTTTTGCGTGCAGACCCGCTATACAATGCACTGGTCCCACTCTGACGTGTGATAGTGCTTGAGGTGCTGAAATAAGGTAAGGCTGTGCTGCTGTCTTTGACTGATACCACCTCCAGGCAGAGTTTGCAGTGAGGAATGGTTTGGTCTTCATCAGAAATGTCGAAGTCATACCAGTTCCACACAACTGAATTGTTCTTGCTATTTTTAGCCACGAACTTCTCACTCCCCTTAGCAAATGCCATTTTTTTACTGGTGTGTGGAGACCAAAGACTGTGGAGAATGCTCTCACAGTTAGGAGGAGGAGTCTACGGTAGCCCAGGGGAGGAGTCTACGGTAGCCTGGGGGCACACTGCCCAGAGATACAAGACAGATGAAATTTGATTTGATGATTACCGTTTTAGAAAAATCGTCCTAATTAAATAATCCAATTTTGATTTAACATGGATTAATCATGTGGCCCCACTGCTTACCTACTGTGAAAAAGACATGATAAAAACAAAGTCTGATTAAGCAGACTCCCATGACAAAGCCCAGAGACACACAAAAACATGTCTAGGGAGATGTTTGATGAAGTGAGGCTTTTTACAACTAGAATTTAGTGGCCAACAGTGGTATTACACTGTTGGCCCTAAAAATGAACTTCATCATCTACATTATTTCTGTCTAAGTTTAGTAGTATATATCCTCCTGAGACCCAGCGATGCATTTTTGTCTTCTGTATGGGACAAAAGTTTGACAGTTTTACTTGAACTTGCTATCCATTGCAAAGGACATTTCACTAAAAATAAATAAATAATTAATTAAAAAAAAATAAAAATCCTGAAAAATTGTTGCATTATGCAGTTCTCAATCAAGACACTTGTTTAATGTACAAAAGCTACAATTTTCACTTTCCTGGGTCTCAGGAGGATATATATACATACATATATATATATATATATATATATATATATATATACACACACACACACATACAGGGTGGGGAAGCAAAATTTACAATGAACATTTAGTTGTTTTTTCTCAGCTGGCACTACATCAGTTGTTTTGAAACCAAACATATATTGACATCATAATCATACCTAACACTATTATCCATACTTTTTCAGAAACTTTTGCCCATATGAGTAATCAGGAAAGTAAACGTCAAAGAGTGTGTGATTTGATGAATGCACTGGTCACACCAAAGGAGATTTCAAAAATAGTTGGAGTGTCCATAAAGACTGTTTATAATGGAAAGAAGAGAATGACTATGAGCAAAACTATTACGAGAAAGTCTGGAAGATACTATTAAAGAAGAACGGGAGAAGTTGTCACCCAAATATTTGAGGAATACTTGCGCAAGTTTCAGGAAGCGTGTGAAGGCAGTTATTGAGAAAGAAGGAGGACACATAGAATAAAAACATTTTCTATTATGTAAATTTTCTTGTGGCAAATAAATTCTCATGACTTTCAATAAACTAACTGGTCATACACTGTCTTTCAATCCCTGCCTCAAAATATTGTAAATTTTGCTTCCCCACCCTGTATATATATATATATATATATATATATATATATATATATATAAATATATACATATATATATATATGTATATATATATATATATATATATATATATATATATATATATATATATATATATATATGTGTATATAAAGTTTGTGTTGATGTTAGCTAACTTAATTTCTAAGCTAATAACAGTCTCTGTAGCCGACGTTCATGATAGCAGCCTCGCACACATTTCTATGTAGTGAATATTTTTTCTACCTTTTTTCTACCTTTAGTGCAGCAATAGCGCGCTGCATGAGCTACAGTACTAGTCAAAATACTTTGCGGTTGTTGCTTCAGTTTCTTCTCTTTTCTTTCTGTCTTTTTTCTTTGTCCCAACATTTCGGAGTCCCGCTAATAGCAACAAACCACTCATTCAGAGTACAACACTGATGCAAACACAAATTTCATGCAACCACATGACAATCACATTTTGTTTATTGAATATTTAACATTTATTCAGAATCAGTAGGAAACACCCTGTTCTTCCTCAGAATTGTCTATTACTGAAAATCGGTGACATCCAGTCTCTTTTGTCTCTATCATTTTCTGTTATGTAATGGCTAAATTACTTATATCCATAGATATTCATATACATTTTCATATATTTCATTTATCATATAGGCTTCTAACTCTATTTCAGATATTTTCATGTCAGTGTATTATAGAGCAGTTTTGACCTCTTGTGTGTTGTGTCCAGAGTAGAAGGCCAAACCAACATTTCTCACAGGGGTCTTATCTCTAAGTTCCTGGCACTAACCAAAACACTTTCGACACACCTTAATTTTTTCATGGGAGACAGAAGACTACATTGTGACTTGTATTTTTGGGTTCAGACCATCTCAGCCTTTTGTCTAAGGGGTATCTCTTTCTTGGAGCTCCAAATGAAGTGATTTCTTTTGACACTGAACGCTTGAACTGACCCTTCTTTATTGAAGACGAATTAGTAGAGTATTATTTTTCCATAACAGTTATAAATATTAAACCCTGCACAGATCTTACATTTATGAAAGACTACACCTGTTTTGTCTTTTCTGGCAGAAAAAAATCCTGGTTAATTTGATGTCCAGTCCTGACCGAGTCCCTCTAAAGCACAGGTGTCAAACATGCGGCCCGGGGGCCAAATCCGGCCCGCCAAAGGATCCAGTTTGGCCCGTAGGATGGATTTGTGAAATGCAAAAATTACACTGAAGAAATTAACAATCAAGGATGTCAAAATCATTTTAATTCAGATTCCACAAGCAGACCAGTTAGAATCCAAGTGGGTCAGACCAGTAAAATACAATCATATTAAACCTATAAATAATGAAAACAGCAAATAGTATCTTTGTTTTAGTGTAAAAAAAAAAAAGTAAAATTACATAAAAATGTTTATATTAAAAAACTGTTATTTTACAAAAAATGTGACAAACCTGAAATGTCTTAAGATTAGTAAATGAAATTGTACCAATATTCTGCCTGTTATTAAATGTTTTGTGCATTTGTAATTGTAATGTAAGCTGTAATGCACATGTGTAAATGGTAAACTGATAATCTGAGGCATAATATTGTTAAATTGCACTTGTTTTTCTTAAGACGTTTCCGGTTGTTTATATTATTAAGATTTTTGTAGCTGTTAACAATATCAGAATTTAATTTTACATTTTTTCACTGTTATTATTTTACTGGTCCGGCCCACTTGAGATCATGTCGGACTGAATGTGGCCCCTGAACTAAAATGAGTTTGACATCCCTGTTCTAAAGTCTTTTGTCACCGTTCCTGTTTGGAGGCATTGGAGTGACTGCTATTTGACATGTACATCAGCTGCATCTATTTAACCTGTTGTGTTGTTGAGTTATACCTGTGTCGTCAGTTATCATGCTAACATGCTAATGCTCATCAGGTCGTGCAGTGCATGACTCAGACCTGCTGCTTTGTTATCTGACCTCCTTCAGATGTGCTTTGTTTTTCCATGTTCTCGCTTTTTTTTTCTCCAAATGCACAAGTGTGTGTTTGTGTGTGAGCGTAGAGTCGTGTGTATGCGAACAACATCAGGCCTTCCAGCAGGAACCAACAGAACCAGGTCAGAGAGAACAAAGTGAGAGAGAGAGAGAGCTGTTTGTCGTTGAAGTGAGGGAAGTCGAGAGAGAGAGAGAGAGAATGGAGGGAGATAAAACTCAAGAAGGAAAGGTTCAAAGGGCTGTCGAACCCCAAGAGCAAGAACAGAGAGGGGAATCAGGAAGCTGATGGTTTACCTGAGGAGGATGGAGGAGGAGGGGGGGAGATGTGAAGAAGAACCAAATAAAGAAGAGATGATGAAAGATGGCTAGGGGGAGGGAGGATGACAGAGACGAGCATGAAAAAATCAGAGGAAGTTTGGAGTGGAAAACACAAGGATACAGGAAAAAGAAAGGGAAGCAACTGAGGCGAAGGGGGAGACGAGGAAATGCAGAAAAAGAAGGAAAAATCAAGAGAATAGAAATAATAAGAGGAAATGGGGTAGAAAGAGGCAGAGAGAATAGTTCAAGATAACATAAGAAAAAATAAGACTTTATTTTATCCCATGGGGAAATTTCACAGTTAACAGCAGTAACGTACAACAAACATTCGCAGAGAGAAAGACATGTAGAAAAACCACACAAGTGAAAAAAAAATATATATATAAAGGCTGAATCCAATTCACCCCTTAGCCCCTCCCCCTTACCCCTACCCCTCTGTTTTACACGTACATGTGAAGGGGTAGTGTTGTCCCGATTCTTGATTAGACAGAGGGGAAGGGCTAAGGTGGAGGGCTATAAACGGAGATTCTCCAGGACCACACTACAAACAGAGGGGTAGGAGAAATTTCCCATAATTCTGTTCAAATCATTGGCAAGATGGAGGTAAACACAGCCAAAAAGTGCAGCAGTGTAATGAAAGAATCACACAAATGTACGCATTTTCTTTGTAAACAACTTAATCATTTGATCGACCGTTTAATGCCATTTCAATGTGTTATATATCGCATTTCTGCAGTTTATTGTTGATAGTAGGGATGTCCAATAATATCGGCCCACCGATATTACCGGCCTGATATTGGCATAAAAATGTAATATCGGTGAATATCGTAATCGGTTTTTTTTGCCTATCATTAAAACCGATAAAATAATGCCTTGATTTCACCGGCATTTACCGACACGTAAATGAAGCATTGTTTGTAGCTGAAAGAAATACGCAGTTTTCAAAATTGTACAGTAGAGTTGCCACACTGTAATAGACTCATGGAGGGAGGGAGAGAAAATAAATAAATATGGCATTTTTTCCACAACTTAAGTTGAAGTATGTATTCTTTGTACAGACAGTGTTTACATTTTGAAAGCCTTGTTGCATTTGAGAATGCATCCAATGGGACATCACAATAAAACTAGGCATGATGTGTTAATTCCATGACAGGAGATATGTGATGTTACCTAAAATTAGTTTAATATCCCACATATGTCGGCAGCAGTATCAGTAGATATCGGAATCGGAAATTAAGCGTTGGACATATCAGCATATCGATTTTTGGCAAAAAGGCCAATATTGGACATCCCTAGTTAATAGCCGCAAAAAGATGACCAAAGCCCATGGAACAGAAATGGTTACAGCTGCTGACGACATGGGGAATACTTTCAGAAACAAAGTTGTCGCATCTGTTAACAGCAGCATCGATGACTGTTGATGACGTAACAGGTCTGGAAGGGTTGTCCCATCTCATAGGAGAATGTTTGAACCCCTATCCCTTGCAGCTTCATTTCATGGGCTAGTGCCAAGTGCAAGGGCCAAAGAGGAGGGGTAAGGGGGAGGAGCTAAGGGGTGAATTGGGATTGGGCCAAAGAGAAAAAAAAGTATTTATATGAATAAAGAATTTGAATTAGAAACTAAATATAATTTACAAATTTACATCATCATCATCATTCAAGTTGAATGCTGTGGTGCAGAGGGCTTTGAGGTGAGTCTTAGGCCCAATCCCAATTCAGCCTTGACCCCTCCCCATTTGCCCTTGCACTTGGCACTACCCCTTGAAGTGGAGCTGCAAGGGTTAGGGGTTGAAACATTCCGCTATGAAATGGGACAACCCTTCCAAACCTGTTATGTCATCAGCAGTCATCGATGCCGCTATAAACAGATGCAACAACTTCGTTTCTGAAAGTATTCATCTTGCCGTCAGCAGCTGTAACCACTTCTGTTCCATGGGCTTTGGTCATGTAGAAACCAATAATGTAATAACGACCAATAATGTAATAACGACCAATAATGTAATAACGACCGATAATGTAATAACGACTGATAACGTAATAACGACCGATAACGTAATAAATTTGCCATTTTTAAAATGTAATCCTTTTATAGCGATATTTGGGCTCCCTGTTGACACCTGTTTTAACCAAATAGAGTCTGATATAATAGGTTTTACATCCCTTCTTGCAAGATGACGTATCTTATTTTTGTGGAAGTCTCCTAAACCCCCGTCTATTTCATTTTGGCTTAAGGATGTTATGTTTTTTCTTAAATTAGAAAAGATTTGACTCTCACTACAAGGCTCCTTAACTAAATTTTTTAATATATGGCAATCTTTTTTAGATGACTTTCAGTCTTTACAAACACTGCCTTCAGGTTGATCTCTCACACCTCCAACCTACTCTATTTTATTATTGTTTAGGTATTGTTGTTTTTTGTCGTAATTTGTTTTGTCTACCAATTATTGTCACATTTGATACATCTAGGTAATGTCTAATATTTAAAAGTAAGCACAGGTATCTACAAACTATGACTTATTTATTTATTTTAATTTATTTTATATTTATTTATTTTTATTTTCTTCTATTTCCATTAGCTCAGTTAATATTCTTGTACATCACAGATTTGATACTGCTTGTGCTTATTTGATTTTCTACTGCTCAGAGACTGTTATGATGTTCTTGTTTCTGCTGTTGCCCCTTCTCGGAGGGCCTTGGGGTTGGATTGGGCATGGGGGAAAATGATATAAAAGGCAATGTATAATGAATGCACTGTAATTCTGCTCCTTTGTATGTACTGTTAGATTGCTCATAAAAAGATAAATAAGAGAAATGTAATAAGTCAGTAACATAATATCTGGCCAACAACGTAATAAAAGTCCTGAACTGATCAAGTAATGACTTTTGGCCAATAACATTATAACTTATTGGCTGGTTATTACGTTATTGGCCTTTTTTAAAAAAAAAAATATTTGCAAATGTAATAACTTAGCCAATAACGTAATAAGTTATAACATTATTGGCCAAAAGCTATTACATTATCGGTTCAGGACTTTTATTACATTATTGGCCAGTTATTATGTTAGTGGCCCATTACATTTTAAAAATGGCAAATTTGTTACGTTATTGACCGTTATTACGTTATTGGCTTTTACATGTCATCTTTTTATGGCTATCAACTAGGGCTGGGTTAAAAAATCGAATTAATTGATCTTAGATCGATCTCATTTTAATTTTGTGTAATCGATTAATAGTGGATAAGATTGACTTTTCAGAGCAGGACAGGGAGTACGCAGAACTGCAGGCGGCTCCGTCTTGTGAACCCCTGTGAAAGACTAGGTCTCACTCGCGAAAAATACACGGTGGGGAAACCCCTTTCACTGGAGGTCCTCCGGCCTCAAACTCGAACCCGCAGTGTGAAGGAACTGGCTGCCCGGCGAGTTGCGGAAGCCGGTCGTTGTTGGAATAATAACTTGGATCCATACTGTCACCTATGGCTGAGTATGGAGGTAGAGGAATAGTAAAGGGACAATGTCCAACTGCTACCCCACCCCACCCCCCCGACCAACATTCACGGTGCGCGTGCACCCCCCTGCCCCGCTCCGACCAACAATCACGGAGCGCACCCCCACCCCCAGTGAGAAGTAGCCTCCAGCCATAAAACAGAGTAAAGATGACGAAGTCCGTTCTGAGCCACTGTAAAAACATGGCAATGTTTCTGTCCTGTTCATTATTTAAGAGCACATTCAGCAATTTACTGCTGAAATGTCATATTTATTTCCTTTCTAATATCAATACTGATCCCAGTATTGATGTGTTGCATGACTGCGGTACTCAATCAGGTTACAACTCAAAATTGTACTTTGGTATCTCTAAATTACTCTGAATCAATCAATTAATACTGAATCGAATCGATTCATGATTAATTGATTCAGAACCTTATGAATCGAAATCGAATTGATTATGGAAATTGGCCATGATACCCAGCTCTACTATCAACTATAAACCGCAGAAATGTAGTCTGTAACACATTCAAACAACATTAAACGGTCGATCAAATGATGTTGTTTACGAAGAAAATGCGTACAGTTGTGTGTTTCTTTCTTCACACTACTGCACTTTTTGGCTGTGTGTACATCCGTCTTGCCAATGATTTGAACAGAATTAAGGGAAATTTCTCCTACCCCTCCGTTTGTAGTGTGGTCCTGGAGAATCTCCGTTTCATTAGCCCGTCCCCTCTGTCTAATTGCGAATCGGGACAACACTACCACTTCATGTGTACGCTCAAAACGGAGGGGTAGGGTAAGGGGGAGGGGCCAAGGGGTGAATTGGGTCTCTGCCTTAGTCGGCTCAGTATAATTCAGCTCCTCAGCACATCATGTCTCTCGACGCAGAGCTGCTCCGTCTCCTAAAATCTATCTGCAGGTGCTGTTCTAACTCAGCCTAGTTTAAAGTCTTTCCACTTCTTAAGGATCTATGGTGATCAGACTTTGTTGGATGTAGATGAGACCACTCCAATCCCTGTTTCATCACTTCCTCACACTTCTAACACAGGTGGCAGGCATTGATTGCAACCATTTCCATCCATGGTTGAAGGTGGAAAAGTGATGCTTTGGTCTTTCTGCAGGGACCTGCTGCTCTCAGCTGCACAATAGAAGGCTTTTTAGGGTGTTTCCACACCTGTGCTTTTAAGAGCAGCTTAATGGGACTTTCTTTTTCCACCTTAGTGTGATTCTTTGACCAGGTGTGAAGGTAGTTATTGCATTGGGTCCAGACTAAAAGAAAGGCATTGAGGTTCTATTCCTATGCTCTAGACCTAGCATTAGTGTTGTTCCTGAGTATTTCATACAGGCAGCTCAAATGGAAGGTCTGTAGACAATCAGGATACACTCAGCTGGTATTCAGGATGCATTCAGAGATGGAGGGGACAAATACTGTATACTCACAGTCCTTTTTCAGTCTGAACAGAAATGAATGGACTGATTGAAGGAGTGTCGACTCAGGTGATGTGTTTTATGTAAGAGAAAACCAGTGCAGCAACAGCAGCATATTAAATTGTTTTGAAGAACTCTGAAAAGACGACTTACAACTGTTTGAGGACATTGGAATTATGTTTAGCCACTTTTTTGCGTGAGGAAATAGAATATCATCAGTTTGCATTTCACTGTAGGAAATCACATACACAGCAAAAATTGGAGAGTTGAATCAACTCCCACAGAGTTGATTTTAACTCTTTTTCAGAGTTTATATGGGTCCACACTTTACAGAGTTAAATTAACATTTTCATTGGAGTTAATTATTTAACACTATGCCAGAGTTGCCTTTTTAACTCAGAAACCTGAATTAACTTAACACTGACTGATTTAACTACCAACACTCACAAGAGTTCATAAATGGTAAATGGACTGAACTTATATAGTGCATTTTCTACACCTTCATGGTGCCCAAAGTGCTTTACAGTTTCTCACATTCTCAGACACACACACACACACACACACACACAGTGACATCAGTGTCTTGCCCAAGGACACTTCGACACGTGGATAGTCGGAGCCAGGATGCAAACCGCCGACCCTTTGGTCATTGGACGACCCGCTCTACCAACTGAGCCACAGCCGCCCTTCATAATCTCACCGACCTGGGTTAAATTAACCCATATGGATTTATTATTTACACTGTCAGAGTTAACAGGTAATTCCTTTTCAAAATTGACAAAGTTCTGCCTCTTTCCTCATTAATGTCAATCTTGTAGTGTCACTGGAAAGGCCTCCGGTGAACAAATTCCTCCCTCCTTGTGGATTATCTATGTATTACATGTATCTAATTGTATACATCAGGTTTTTCAAGAAAAAAAATATCCCACTGATCATGTAGAGGGCTTCAAATCTCATGTATCAAATATGATACGTGTGGCGTTATAGGGTTAAGACCCACTTTTATCCTTTGGCTTTTAACTCCGTGTGAGTTGTTTTGACCTTCATGTGTTTTATTTATTCATTTATTTATTTATTTTTATTGATATTATTATTTTTAACTATTTGATTTTATTGTTTGTTTAGAGTATTTATGTACTTATTTATTGTTTTTTTTAGTATTCCTTTTAAATGTTCAAGTGTTTTTTTTAATGATATGCATCACTTTGGGAACGTTCTTGTTGTTTTAATGTGCTATATAAATAAAGTGGATTGGACTGGATTTAATGAAGAAGTCATCACATAAGTGCCATACGAGAGAATATCATAAGGATAAATGGAATGGTCAAAGTTGTGATGCTGACTTTGAAGGTGTACCGACTGATTCACAGACGGAAAGAACATTCCACTGATATGTGTCTGCTATTGTTTTGAGCTGATATCTGTCTTATAGCTACAAAGTGAATTAAATCTGGAAAGAAACACAACAAAACCAGTCTGTTCTACTTGAAATGAAACCATGGGCTCTGTGTTAGGCTATATGGGAGTCTGCTGATTTGCATATAGAGCAGGGAAGTCAGATCTGATCAAAAACAATCACTCCAGATACATATGGAGACAGATCCTGGCCACTTGTGATCAGATCACTCGGGATGCATATCAATGCAACGTCACATTTTGGTTTGCTTCCGTTTTTCATGTGAAAAGACACATTAACCAAAGGGGAAACTCTCACGAGCAGATTCTGACCTGTGTAAACAAACTATTGATGTGAAAACAGCATTAGAGACATTTGTGTTCATTTGCACTGTTGAATAAACTCACATTCAACTCGTTTCACTGCACATCAATAGGAAGTGTTTCAAAGTTCTTATATTTCAGAAAAAAGCAACAAGTAACGAAGAAGAATCTCTGAGGAGATACAAACAAAAATACATGACAGCAACTTTCATCATTCTCTGTATCAGAACTCTGTTGATGATGGGATGTTGCTGTTTTAACAGACTGGAATTCTCATCAAAGTGCAGAGCCACAAGTAGGGATGGGAATCGATAAGAATTTAACGATTCCGATTCCATTATCAATTTTGCTTATCAATCCGATTCCTTATCGATTCTCATTGGGTGAGGGAATAAAAGAGTACAAACGGGTGTGTTTGCATTAACTGTCTTTTATATTTCCATCTCTGCACAGAAAATGGAACATACACAGTATTGTCGTGAAAAATTTACTGCCGCAGGTGGGAGACATCTTTGGTCCCTTTGACGCTCTTCCTCACTGTACTCTGGCATGTTGAATTGTACTCCCATCTACGTAGTGGAGCTTCGTCAAGTAAATGCACAGTCAAGTCAAAGTCGGAGATCGAGCAGAATTGGAGCTGCATAAAGTGTTTATTCATGCATAAAATAAACACTGAGTTGACATCCGCAGAAGCAACTGACTTTTTCGCCCCGGGAGACCATTTTTATATTATCAGAAGTAGGTTGGGTTTAGCTACAAACCATACCCATTTTTTATCATATTTTGAACATTAATCTAGTCACATCGGAAACCCCCTTTTTAAGCTTGTCTCCGATAGGGTACGGTTTTCTTGGCGTCTGTCAGGATTGGTTAGAGAATATACATATACAGTTGATTCCTAGAATTAATTTATCATATATTAATATTAAACCTTTTCCCAGAAAATGTAAATTATTTCCCAGAATGTCCAAAATTTTTCCTCACATGTACTTCTCTTGTATACCACGTTCGCTGAAACTTTCCATGAGCTCACATGCTCTTTCTGCTCGCCTCATTTTGTAACTTTCCACCATTTCACGGGTTCTTTCGATGGCTTCACATGTTCATTCTTTCGAGGGTCTCCCAGGAAAAAAGTCAGCTACTCTGGTACAATCCACACATTACACTAAGAATAACTTCTGGCATGCAAATGAATACAGGTTAAATACTTAATGAACACAGGTTAAATACTTTTGATTACAAATTGAATACTTTTGATTAAAATACTGATTTTTTGTGACACCACAGTATTTACAAATAATAAGAACAGATGACACCGGGCCCGGTTTGGGGGGGGGGGGGGGGGGGGCGTACAGTGAAAGTGAAAGTAAAGACGCTTTAATTATTCCTCTATTGCTGCATTTCTACTACGTGGAACCGGTTCGATTCGGCTCATCTCCCGTTGTTTTGTACCTCATTTCCTTTCCCCTACCTTCGGAAACTTGTATTTGAGGGGGTACGACGTTTGTTCCCCGCACCACAACCGGAACTGGGCCCGGATGACATCCTGCCGCTACATTCGCAAGCGCCGCTAAGTAGCGTATCAAATGATTCACATGCTGTGGACAAATGTTTGAGCATATTGGAGGGATTCCACCCTTTTTAAGGAATGGAAGCTTTGACAGTGTTCCAGTGGACCTGGTGTCATCTTTTTAGACCGTTTCTGCCTCAACACCATGTTGACTACGTTCTGACCGAAACGATGCAATGTGCGCGTGACGTCATCGCAATTGTGCAACAAAGGCGGAATAAATAAGCAGAATCATTAAGCAGGCAGGCAAACGATTCCAAGGAATTAAGCTACTGGGATCTGGTTCTCAAAAAGAACCGGTTCTCGATTCCCATCCCTAGCCACAAGTGACTGAAATCTGGATCATTTTTTTCCCTCTGGACACAGTTGGAGTGTAGAAGGAAATTCTTCACCTGTATAATGTTATTCAGATGAAATCCAAGGCAACTGCTGTCATGAAGGACGGATTATGAGACCTGTTCTCACAGAAGTGTCTCAGCATGAGGAGATGAAGCTTTTATCTGTCAGGCCTGTTTGGATCAGCCCACCTAATATGTGACTGGGCCTTTTTCTCCACATGAACACCATGAAGGTGAAGTTCACATGACAGACGACCACCTATCTGCCTCCCTGATTCAACGAGCAGCTCCACACACAGTCAGAAACTCCCACCTCCTTCACAATGACAAAGATCCAATTCTACTCTGAAAAAAGAAGTTGTGAATCTGAGTGAAGTGGGAGCGGTTTCAATGTTATGTATGAAGTGTTTAGACATTATTATCATCATGAGTAAAGTTGAAAAATGGAGAAGCAGATTGCACATGAACAATAACCATACATTCGGTCAGGTGCATCAGATGCATGGTTCATACAATTTAATTTAATTTAACCCATAAAGACCCAAACATCCACTGGTGACCAAAAACACCTATTGATCTAAAATGTTTAATACCTGCTGATCTACTAATCCTATCAATCCATGTAAATAATTGATGTAAAATACAGTTTATCATCTTTTCATGGTCATCAGATATGACCCATTTGGACATTCAGAGGCTCCGCAGTTACCGTGGAAACACTGTCATCTTCTACAACATTGATTCACCAGTTAAACCCATAGAGTTGGATCAATGACAGTGGATGGACACTGGATTTTTGTTCAGTTAATGATAGATTTTACTGAAAAAGTAAAGTAATGTTCTGCGTTGCATTAAATAAAAAACATTTTTTGAGACTTCTGTGTCATCCTTATTACTGCTCTTACATTCACTTGCAGACGTGGTTTTTCTCCTACAGCCTATCCCATCATGCATCAGTCCTACTACATCTGTGGTAAGTGTCAAGGGACAAAACAGTAGTAATACGACATCCTTTAAAATAATAAAATAATAAAATGAGATAAAATTACTGATAATTAACTGTAAAAGAAGTATTTGTTCTGTAAGTTTAACAAGACTTGTTTGTTAATTGACAAATATCTTGTGTAATTATAACAAAAATGTTGAATAAATGTATTTTTGTGAACATATAACATGTATAAGCACTGATAAACTGTCCAAATACAGTTTTTTATCAGTGGATTGTACAATTTAGTCTCATTGAAAATTATTTATATATATTTATAGGTAATTTGATTGTTTTAATACATGTAAATATTCTTTATTAAACATTAAAAAGTCAAAAAATATGCGAAATCACATGTAAAGTTAGGGCAAAAAACTGTATTTTAATTATGGAAAATTACTGTATTTTTATGAGATGGTTATTTTCCGTTATTTTACAGTATTTTTTTATTTTTTTTAGTTTTTTCCCCTGGTGCCAGAATAATAAAAAAAAAATGTTTTTTTTTTTTTTTTTGTTGGTTTTTTTTTTACAGTGCAATCTGTAGCGTTTAATTAATTCACTGTCATCCAGTGTTTGGAGAATATCCCTCCTGCCTCTTCCATTTTGTCCTCTGCTTATGGAACTCCTAAGCCCCTTAAAAGTCCTCTTCCCTGCTCTGAACAGATCTCACCTTAGGAGCTCTCTTAAGGGCTAGGATTCTTTAAGAATAGCTTTTTATCTTTACTAGGACCTACTCTTAATTTTTAGTGGAAATCCTAAGAAAACATCATGATTCTAAGAATTTTCTTAGAATTTGGCCACTAGGAGCAACTCTTTGCACTAAAAATCTTTAGGAATACGGACCCAGGTTTGTTTCACACCTGACTGTTTTAAAGCTGCAGAATGTGGTGCCCCCACCCTGAGGAACACAGGGAGTGGACTGGTATGGCAGATCAATTGAAAATATCTACCTCTTAGAGTTTGTAGACCACTTCACACACTGGGTGGAGCTTTATACCAAAGGAAAAGCTGCTGCTGACTCAATCAATATTTAATCAGAAAGCCACCACTAACCCATCGAAACAGAAGAGTCTGTAGCTTTGAGTGTCGTTATCCCTAAAGTCTGACGCAAACTTTAACCCAAAAAGACCCAAACATCCATCACCAACCAAAACCATCTACTGATCTAAACTGTCGAATACCTGTTGATCCACTAATCCTATCAATACGTGTTAATAAGTAGTGTAAAATACAGTCATTCATCTTTTCATGGTCATCAGATATGACTCATTTGGATGTTCAGAGGCTCCGTAGTGAAAGTGGAAACACCGTCATCTTCTACAACATTGATTCACCAGTAAAACCCACGGAGTTGGATCAATAACAGATGATGAATACACTGAGTTTATGTTCAGTTAATGATATGTTTTACAGAAAAAGTTACTTTTTCTGTCGCTTTTGCTGTTTCTGATATAATAACCCTCAACTTTAATCTGAGATTTTATGAATATCTTCGTGATCAGTGAATTAAATATGGGAAAATACCAGATTTATACTGATAAAATGTAAAATACAGAGGATAATATCATAGCAAATGGTGATAAATCACTTAAGAAAGATATAGATATAGAAAAAATGTTATTTGGGAAGTGACAAAAAAGTACCACAGGGTCTTTATGGGTTAAGAGTTACCAGTTCTGGTTATTTAGATCAGTTTTTCCACTTTTCCTCATTATTTAAACTCTTATCCTCCATGTCATTGGTGACCAGTTATATGGTTTGAGTCTTAAGTCTGTATGTAACATTTATATATTTATTTCAGCATTCATATTGTTTTCAGTTGGTGTGAATATATTATGTTTGTCAAAGCTGAAGATGCGCTGTGAGATAATGTATAAAAGGGAGGTAAAATAAGCAGAAAGCTTCAGCCTACTTCAGTCTGACTGTACAAGTTAAAGTTGAAGTTTGTATTATAAATTTTTGTTTCATGGAGTGATTTGTTGGATCTATGGACTGGATGGATCTGTGGATTGTTTGTTCCTCAGATTGACCCCCCCCCTCCCAAAAAAAAAAAAAACAAAAAAAAAAACTGTTACATGAAAGCCACACTGGGCTGATTCAGCTAAATGCTAAAAGACACACTGTACGATGATCCCTGTCTGTTTAATACATGAAATGTGGCTTTGCACTTCCTTTTTTACAACCAAACCTCTAACGTTCTTTGAACTTTTACTGGGGGTCAGGGTCTCATGAACATGTAGGAAGTTAAATACTTCATTTAACCCTATAACACCAAACGTATCATATGTGATACATGAGTTTTGAAATCGTCTACATGATTAGTGAGACATTTTTTTTCTTAGAAGACCTGATGTATACAATTAGATACATGCAATACACAGATAATCCACCAGGGGGGAGGAATTCATTCACCAGACGCCTTTCCAGTGACACTACAAGACTGTCATTAATGAGGAAGGAGGCAGAACTTTGCCAATTTTGAAAAGGAATTACCAATTTGTTAGACATGTTTGTGTTATATTATGTTTTTGTTTGTTCAAAATTAATAATATTTAAGCATTGAGGCCTGATGTATCAAATATGATACAAAATTGAAAACTGACATCTGAAAAAACATTTGTCTGGGGGGTTGTTCGGAAGGACAAATAAAGGCTCCAGTTTCAAAGAACTGGAATTTTCTGTCAGTGATTTAATGGTTCAGACTTTACAGAGTTAAAGTGATGCATAGTCAAATATGGATGTATCCTGCATTATGAGTTCTGGGGAAGTCAATAACCTTTCTTAATAATTAGTATGAAATCTATGAAACTGTATCATTCATCCAGGATGTTCAGTATTTCAGTGTTTTCCAAAGAAACTACTTTGCTCTTCTTGGTGCCATATGTATAAAAAGCTGTTCAACATGGGGATAAAGAAAAGGAATGGACGGCTGATGCAGAGGACTCATTATGAAATCATGAAGATGATGCTGGTAAAAGATGACAGTGATGTATGTCTTTATTCACTCTGTGTCTTATTCTATCAGTGTAAAAGTTTGCCTTTTTCTCTTACAACTTTTTGTACAAAAAGACCATGGATTTTATTTGATTTGTGCGTCTTTTCAGCAGAAAGTTTCCTGATACGGGCAGATCTAATTCACAGCCAAACTCATGCTGAGTCTGCCGTCTCACTCTGGGAAATGAACGAATCTGGCTGGGCCACAAGTCCTTGAGCGATCTGTTCGGTATTGTTTGGCTTATAGAAGTGCAGAGGGCAGCCAGCGCATACGAGCGTTGGTACCAATATGATTAGTAACATCATTCAGGTGCAGTGGCTTCAGCGGCAGCAGACGGTGTATACACCTACAGTAAAGCCGGAGGGGAAACAGCAGTCAGCTCCTCTGCTGCACCACGGAAAACTTTGTCACACTGTATTCAAGTGAGTTTTAACGACATTTTTGGCTCATTTTGATCCCCAGGGTTCCTACAGAATACTACAAGTTAACCCTCCGGTATCCTGTCCAGCAAGGCCCTTACTAAGCACCAAGTGTGCCTTTTTCGCACACTTGTGGAATAATGTCAACAAAAATTTCATACAGTTTGGTTTTTTTTTTGTTTTTTTCTTTTACACTTTTTCTATTTCATCAACTTGAGCCAAAAAATAAAAATACCAAATACTCAATAACTGTCACATTTTTTAATCCTTTAAATGCCATGTTTGTAATGTAAACAAACCATTTTTTTATGCAAAAAACAAAAACAATTTTTTTTTTTTTTTTTTCAATACACTACATAAAAAGTGGATCACGTATTATTTGATTTTTTTCATCCTGGCATATGTCAATGATTAACTCCAACATTAGTTAATTTGCATTATTATTTTTGGCGCTAGGTCAAATGTTCAAAAATACTAGCATCTGTCACCAAGTGTGTGTAAAATGCACACCTATAAATCAAACTGTTAAATATTATATATTGATTTATTTTTCTGCTCTAATTTGATTTTATTTTAGTAAATCAAGGTCAGCCCTAATCATACATATCAAATGGAAAAAATAGTGTGTTTTAGGCACACTTGGGAGACAAATGCTTGGCTTGTAATTTTCTTTTGTTTATAATGTGCAAATTTTAGTTGGTGACCAGAATTTTAAAGATCATGCAAAAATGAACAACTTTTGAATTCTGACCTTATTTAAATTGTGAAAAATAATATGAAGTTTTTTTAAATGAAGTGCAAAGTGTGCCTAAAAGGCACACCTGGATACCGGAGGGTTAAATTTGGTCATCAGATATGACCCATTTGGATGTTCAGAGGCTCTGTAGTGAACATGGAAACACTGTGATCTTCTTCAACACTGATTCACTAGTAAAACCCATAAGTTGGATCAATGACAGTGGATGGACACTGGGTTTATGTTCAGTTGGTGATAGATTTAACTGAAAAAGGTCCCTTTTTCTTTACTTCTCTTCTGTTTAGATCTAAGAACCTTTAAATTGACTGAGTTTTCATGAATATATAAATTAAATATAAGAAGTTACATAATTTGACCCCGCCTTCGCCCCTATGTAACTGGGATAGGCTCCAAGCGACCCCCGTGACCCTAGTGAGGATAAAGCGGGTTCAGAAAATGAATGAATGAATGAAAGTTACATAATTTAGAGTGAAAAATACTAAATACAAAGGTTAATGTTATAATAATAAACGGTGATAAGTCACTTATGAGAAGTTACATATAGAGAAAAATTTATTTGGCAACTGCCATAAAAGTAGCACTGGGTCTTTATAGGTTAATTTTATTTTTTTCACATTTTAAAAACACAATTTTATGAGTGAAGAAAACCGTTGTAAAATAGTAAAGAAACATCTAGTTTTATGTGGAACCAGCTCAGTGGACTGCATCTCTCTGTCTGTGACACATATTACCAACACCAAAGTGGCCTTTACTCAACATATTTTTACTCATTCTGTGAGAGCAATGTGAAAATCACTTCAGGGAAAACTTTGTCATACTATATTTAACTCAGTTTTAACTACATTTTTGGCTCATTTCCCTGGTTTCCTACAGGATTCTACAAGTTAAATGTAAGACTTTTTAAGACCTTTTTAACCCTTTAAACCCTAGTGTAAAATGGCCCGCCTGGACTTTTTTCTTATTTTGACTAACTAAAACAGGGTTTTTCTTCCTTGGGGAATATGCGGCCCTGTTATTATCATTATTATTATTATTATTTTTTTTTTTTAATTTTTTTTTTTTTTTTAATTTTACTATACTTTAAAAAAAAAAAAAAAAAAGTATTTTCTCTTTAGACATGTATATTTTTGGCCTGTTACTGTGTGTGTTTAGTTGATTTATTTCTTGAGGGATGGGAGGTGGGAAGAACGCACAAAGGAGAATTGTAAAAAGTGAGACCCAGCATGACTATGTTTGTACTGTATCTGGAGGATTCTCTTGTGTGAAATAAAAAGATATTTTAGAAAAAATGAATAAAAAAAGTAATAATAAAGACTGAAATGAGAGTTTGGCACAAAGACTAGACTAAAACTAAAACAGGCTGACAAAAACAACACTATGTGCATCTAACCTTTCTTATCTTTCCTGATTTTCTCCAAGTAGCTCTGCACAGACAAAGGTGACATACTTGGTGTATCGTATACAGTAGGCTGCTCTTTCCCAAACAGGTCAAGGCCATATTTGCAGCACTTTTCAATTTCCTGACCGATTACTTCAGCCGAGCGACGCGTACAAATCCTATTGATCCGCATCCATCCGAAACCTCCACAACACAAAAACTGCTTAACTAGTTTTTGATGTAAGCAGAAATCAAACCCTATTTTAAAGGAAAAGGTTGAACTCTGCCTTTTCCTTTTTGCAGGCTCATAGATTCACTAAAACTAAAAAAACTGAGCACTTTGAAAGAAAATATTCGTGCTGTGAGAATCTGAGGGCAGTGCTGCGTCAATGAAGAAATACTTAGAATGAATGTGGAAAAAACACAGCACAAACACGTTTTACAGCATAACCCCAAACGACCTAAGTTATTAGGTCACGAGTCATACTTAGAAATATGATGACTAATGGCAACGGCAAAAAAATGAGAAACATGACTGACATTACCCTGCATGTCTGATATTCTGCCAAACTGGCATCTTGTCACCCAGCAGTAGATCAAGCGGCGTCATAGCCAAGAGCTTGGTGTATTCCTTTAAGAAACACAGAGGAACAAGGGATGAAAAAATGAGTTAGATGGAATAGGGCCAGCGGTCAGTACATGACCTTGTTCTGGTCCAAATAGATAGCTCTGTCATCTTCCGTGTGTGTGTTTGCTCACGTGTTTGTGTGTGTGTGTACAGAGTAGCGTTACCCGATGTCCTCACACCACCTCTGTCATATCGCCACATACTCTTCCTGTATTTGTTCGCTCTATAAATGCGCAACTTTTTCTTTTTGAAGTGTTTCCATGCAAATTGCAAAGAGATAAATTTGCAAAGAAATAGGCAAAGTGGAAGTCAATATATTTTGCTCAATAACGTAAAGTAGATTCGATGCTCATTTGAGGCAGAAAAAGGTTTAGTGAGATGGAGAATTGATGTAATAAACAGAGGAATGGTTCTGTCGAATACCTAATGACACAGGCAACATATGAAACTAAGGGGGCGGTCGGAGTGATGAGCTTTTCTTTTATTTTTCTTCTCTTCTCACTACACTTTGCTAACTCACTATTAGCAGGTTCAAGAGTTAGGCCTTATTTGGATTAGTTCAGGTGGTGCTTTAGCCACATAAACACACACATTCATCTATTTTGGCTAAATAGTTTTTCACGCAACTTGTTTGTTTTTCACACATTAACCCTTTCATGCATGAATTGTGAGAACCTTAGTCAAGATTTTTTTTCTTCAGTGTTTTTATTCCTCCTTAGGCATGAAAAAAACAATGCTATTGATTTTTTTTTTCTATGGAGTTACAAAAATATCCATGCATTTAATTTTTGAAGTAAAGAAATGTGTTTAAAACCCAATATCAGAGAGGGATATCAAAACAATGAAATAAAAACATGTTTAATGCTGCTAATCTGATGTCTTCTCACATTTTAACATATTCTAATGCTAGTAATTACTCACTTCATGGAGATAATGTGCAAAAAAAAAACCTTCTTGTCTAACAAATAACAATTGATTTACACTTTCAAGAACAGCAAAATTACAGTAATGGTCTGAATGTCAGTGTATGGGATGGTGCATAAGTGTCCACTGTGTTGGCTGATATGGAACTAAAACAACAAAACCCATGAATATACAAGAGAACAGCTGGAGAAGAACTGTCCACTGGAGTGACCACAATGCATGAAAGGGTTAAAGGTGGGGTATTATATCTGTAAATTATATTCTCTTTCCAGTGGCGGCTGCTCATCTTTCAGAGAGGGGAAGCTCATTGTCGGCTTACATTAAAAAAAAAAAAAAAAAAAAAAAGTGAAGTTATTTAAACATAAATTCGGCCCTCCGTCCCTTTTTAAGAAAATGGTCAGTGACCTTATCGTACCAAGTAAACAAGAAAACGTTGAAATTATGTTTAAGTGAAACCAGGAAGTACAATGAGTGTGTTTTATTTACAGTGCAAGAAATGAACAAGTCATTTCATAGTGGTTTCTCTCTCAATTTCACAGCAGAATGTGTGACGGTATTAAACTGAACTGTGTCAGTGAAGGAGTAGATCTGAAAATAGCTGTCAATCAAACAGGATTCAGCCTTTCAACTGATCCTCCAATCAGCACGTGGAAGCCTGGCATCCAGCTCAGCCGAGCTCCGCCCACAGCTCCATTCACCCCCAGAAGATGCCCGGCGTCCAGGGTCAGGACAACATCGTGGCATTTATCCAATTACCGTCCAGTTTTGAGTCAATGAAAAAAACTGTTCCACTCAGTCCCATTGAAGTGCATGGACGCTGAGCGTCTATGGGCAAATGCACTGAGCAGAGGTCGAATGAGAAAACAACGCAACGGGAATGTATGAGAAGTGAACATCGAGTCTGTTGATTTGTGATAAAGCTGATTCTGAACGAACTCGTCTGTGAGATGAACGTGTTCTAACACATTTGTAGTCAATGAAATGTCAACACAACCGTACATATTCAACCATTTAATTTTCATAATTTTAGGGGAAGCTGGGCTTCCCTTGCAGTCTGTGAGAAACCACCACTGTCTCTTTCATCTATATACATGTATTTGTTTTTATTAGTGGTGTTTGTATTTTGAGATCCAGGTTGGGTTGGTATGGGGGTCGACATCAATTCTGGAGGGGTGGGGTTGATACTTTGTGTGTCACAAAGTCTTATATCATGAAATGTGAATTTCTTTCTTTTTTTGTGTTGTACTTCTGGAGATGCACAATGAAAATAAATAAAAAAAACTGATAAAAAACAAACAAACAAAAAAAAGGTGGGGTATGAGATCTCAGAAAAACAGTTCGAGCAGCTACATTTTAAAAATACTCAATTCAAAAGTCCAAACCCCTTTCTTCAGATACCCCCCCCAAAGCCATGCCTCCAGCGTACTGGCATGCACAGTGCTTGTTCTTGAGGGTTCACGAGCGCTGTACAGCAACAGTTCACCGGCTGAGGCTCCGGCTCCGGTCCATGCAGACCTCATTCAGTCTCCTCCAACACCCCCGCTCTTCCAGAACAGCCCCAGTTCACACCTATCTGACTAATGTTACATTTCCTAGTGATTTATGTTAGTGACTAAACAGTTTGCCGGTGAACTTTCCATCCTAATAAAACTAATATAGACAAGCTCTGGCTCTGGCTTCATTTCCTGAACAAGTGCTCCAAGCCTCTGAGAATTTACAATTCATGCTCAAAGAGGGGGGAGGGACAAATGGCAGTTGAGTTTAATCATTTCGATTGGGCACTTAAAACTATATCTACCCATGTGGCATTTCTCACATCACTTAATAAAAATCTGAACATGAACAACCCGCCTCCCTCCAAAGCCCCGCCCACTTTCCTCTGCCTGAGCTCTGATGCTCTCCTCCTCTCACCTGATGCATGTGGTGGAAGCGGAGGTGGAGGCGGAGGTCTGGTCTGCTTTGGCGTGTCTGCGGACCCCTCCCTCAGTAATCAGATACATCATCCACCTGCCACGGCTCCTGTTTCATCAGTAGACCCTGTATTTAGGGGTCTGGTCTGTGCAGCGCTGGGTCAGGGTCTTCACCTCATCAGCTGGGAGATGAAGTGCACAGGCTGTGAATGTGCAGCTGGCGCAAATTTTCCGTGAACATTTGAGGTTTCATATCCATACTCTTATCATCCTACACTGTGTGACACCCAGTACATGAACCTGTATGAGTCCTGTGGTCATAAAAGCTGAGCTTTGTGCAGACCTGTCTGTTTAGTCCAGTACACCAGACTCCTGGACTTTTATCTCCATCCTTCATTCATCAGACTCCTGTTTGTTCCCCTTGGTTGTTGTTTCCGTTAATAAATCCGTTTTTCCCCTCCACATGTGCATTTCAGTTCTATCCATTCACATCCTTAGACAGGAGACTGTGGTCAGTAACAGGAGGAGCAGCGGGAGTGAAGCGTCAGATTCAGAGGGACACATATCAGATCCAGGGATGACAACAGTGGATCGGATGCAGGACAGCAGTAATGGATGATTGACAGGAGGCTCAGCCAGGTTCGGCCAATTATTTCATTTGGACCAAATAAAATGATTGGTCGGAATTTTATCAGAAATATGAGCAATATTTACTGTTTGCAATCACTGAATCAATCATCTTTAAGCTTGAAAGAATGTTATAATGCATATATATCTGAAAAAAGAATGACAGGACAATGTGAATCCTTTCAATGTTAGCGCTCCACCACATGAAGTCAAACCTGTTCTTTTTGTGCAGTATATGAAGATAAATCTGAGCTTTATTTGATTTCCGTTTTTAGGGTGTGTGGAGGCCAATAATGTAATAACGGCCGATAACGTGGTGAGTTTGCCATTTTTGAAATGTAATAGGCCAATGATGTAATAGGGGTCCTGGACCGGTAACATGGTGACTTTTGACCAGTAACATTATAACTCACAGGTGTCAAACATGCGGCTCAGGGGCCAAATCTGTCCCACCAAAGGGTCTGATCCGGCCCCTGGGATGAATGAGTGAAATGCAAAAATTACTGAAGATATTAATAATCAAGGATGTTAAAATCATTTTAGGTCATTTCAGTCTAAAGTGGATCAGACCAGTAAAATACTATCAGAATAACCCAGAAATAATGAAAACTGTGAATTTGTCTCTTTTTTTTTTTAGTGTAAAAAAAGTAAAATTATACCAAAGTAAGAGAAGTATGTTGAATTGTAAAAATATTCTGCCTGTTATTAAATGTTTTGTGTATTTGTAGATCCACTGTGATCTGTACGTTGTGATTTATGTGTATAAATGATAAACTGAGGTGTCATATTGTTAACATCAGCCCTGCGATGAACTGGCGACTTATCCAGGGTGTACCCAGCCTTCGCCCCTATGTAGCTGGGATAGGCTCCAAGCGACCCCCGTGACCCTAGTGAGGATAAAGCGGGTTCAGAAAATGAATGAATGAATATGAGCAATATATGAGAATTAAACATTTTTGAGTTTCAATACCTGGTGGATTACTTTTACATTTTAGTTCGACACACGTTTATTAGGAGCATTTTAAGATGGCAAAAGAAAAGTGTAAAAATGCCACATCATATGGTATAGCTTTAAAAAGACTGGATGGTGTTTTTTCAGTCCTGTCTGTTCCACAGGTGACAATTCTTTTTTTATTTTGGTGTTAGAGGATTTAATTAATTGGTTGTAACTGGGGTGTGAAGGGGATTTTAAGCAATACAGTAAAAAATGGTCCAGGAAAACATCTCGAACCCACCTTTAACCCTGAACAAAAGTTCCATGAAGTAAGGTTTTCAAGTTGATATGGAGGTGTTTGTATCTACAGGTGGAGGAGATCCACTTCAATAGCTCTGCAATAGCTCAGTTCAAACTACCAGGAAGAGCTTTAGTCTGTCTGTCTGTGAGTGAAACTGTGGAACAGTCTGGATCTTCACTACAATCAATGCCAAAATATCCAGAGTTTTAAAGCACTTTACAAACAGATGGTCTGGTCACAGTACAGGGAGGGCGGGGCTTATTGTTCATTGCTGGGCCATTCCATTCTTGGCTCTTTCTTACCTTTGTTGGTTTGTGCTTGTCGTTGTTTACCATGTTGGTATGTGTCACTTCCATTACCATTGTTGGTATGTAATTATTGATGAAATATATTGTATTATAAGTTCTGCAGACTGTCATTTAGAGAGTTACTAAATGTAATATACTTCACTTTTCCTAATCTGTTTTCTATCTGTTATTTACATTATTAGGATTCTAAACAGATGTCATTATATCATTGAGGAAGCACAAGTAATGTGTTATGTTGAATAAATGTGAGATGAGACTGGGATTTAATGAGTTTTATTCTTCCCACTCCTTTTTGAGCAGTACATATTGAATTAATTTGTTACTACTAGTGTACATGGCAATTGCTATTTTGTCTTGATCACCTCTGTTTATTAATTTATTTCCTCTGCCATTAGTTCCTAGAACACAAAAAAGGTTTGATTTTTTCTTCTGTTCAAAACAAATAAATAAATGAAAGATATATATATATATATATATATATATATATATATATATATATATATATATATATGTGTGTGTGTGTATACATATATATGTATGTGTGTGTGTGTGTATATATATATATATATATATATGTGTGTGTGTGTGTGTATACATATATATGTGTGTGTGTGTGTGTATACATATATATGTATGTGTGTGTGTGTGTATATGTATATATATATATATATATATATATATATATATATATATATATGTATATGTATATGTATATATGTATGCATATATGGAGAGAGAGAGAGAGAGAGAGAAAGAAAACAGAAACCCTATTCAGAAAATAAGAAAATTTCCAGAGAACAGGAAGGAGCTGTAAAAGAATGATAAATAAATTAAATAAATAAATACTTACATGTCTTGAAGTCTGTGAATTAGTATGCCAGATGTTTCTTCTTGTACTTTTTGTCGCCCCTGTCACAATGTTTGTCTAGCACTAAATTAAAAAAAAAAAAAAAATTAATAAATTTAAACTAAATAAAAGTGCAAAACTGCCTTCAAGTACAACGCTACCAGTAGATGATGTTAAATATTGCACACTCAGGGCCACATCTACTAAAGGTTTGCATGTATTAAAACGTGTGCAAACTCATTGCACGGGCAAAACAGTGTGCACTAAGGGTTGCATCTTTCAAAGGTGCAAAATAGCGAGTCTGCATCCAGTTAGTACATTTGCCACAATGAATATGAAACATGGGGCGTTTACACGCAGTTGTGTGTGTGCTGGGAGGAGAAAATGTAAATATATTAATTTAGCACACGCAAAGTGATTTATCAAACCTGAAAGGAATTTTGCTGATAGAAACTGTGTCTGTATTTAACACATTTCAAAAAGAGGTGCAAACGGTTTGGATGTGTAATTGCACACATGGAAGTGGTTAGGAGTCATCGAAATGATGAAACGAGATGCAGAATGCAGATTTTTCACCCTTGCGTGAACATTTTTAGAGTGACGGAATGTGCCCCCCCCCACCATCACCACCTTTAAAATGAAAAATAAATGAATGAATGAGTCATGCAATACCTTCTTTGACAAAACTCCCATTACATCTCCATGCGTCTGGATCATTCAGTGCGCTGTTACCATTAGTGCTGGTGTATCCCAGAGCAGTTTAACGCATGCAAAACCCTCATTTCAATAGGGCAGTCTGCAAGATTTTGCACCTGTTGACATTTGAGTAAGCATTCATTCATTCATTCATTCATTCATTTTCTGAACCTGCTTTATCCTCACTAGGGTCACGGGGGTCACTTGGAGCCTATCCCAGCTACTTACAGGCAAAGGCGGGGTACACCCTGGACATTTTGCCAGTTCATCACAGGGCTGAACATATGGAGACAAACAATCACTGTCACATTCACACCTATGGGCAATTTCGATTAACCAGTTAACCTATCAGTGCATGTGTTTGGATGGTGGGAGGAGCCAGAGTACCCAGAGAGAACATGCAAACTCCACACAGAAGGGTCCCACCCCCCATCGACTGGTGTTGGAATCAAACCCAGGACCTTCTTGCTGTGAGGCACTAGTGCTATCCACTGCACCACCGTGTCGAGTAAGCAATCTTAGTAAATCACCCACAAACCATGGTTACACCCCACACGCAAAATTCTAGATTGTGCACGCAAATTCGTACACGCAAAATGGGACCTGAGTAGATCCGGCCCTCAATCCTCACCCTAGCTAGCCCACAAAACATCATTTGCAAAGCTGAAAAAAAAAAGCCTAGCAACTAAGTGAACGACAGAATAAATCTTAAACACAGATTTCGTCAAAGCAGCCAAGGCATAAAACTGTAACGAAGAAGCACAAAGCTGAGATTAAAACCTGGTCACTTATCACCTTAGACGGGATGATAAAATTCTTTATTCAGTCATCACATAATAATACAACCAGTGTCAACAACAACACTTCAAACATTACAAACAGGTTAATGACTGAAAAGGCCCAGGCAGAAGCAAAATGTTTATATTAATGCCTGTCCTACAGAACAAATTCAGCTACCCAGCATCTAATATAGGAAAAATAAAATAAAATAAAAAAACCAATGCATCCAAGCAAACAAACAAGCGAAACATAAAAAGATGAAAATAAACCAGAGAAATAGAAAACTTAACCACCAAATTAATGGTAGTTTAATGTAGAATCAAAAATAAATTATTTACCTATTACTTATTAGATCTTACCAATTGTATCCTTCAAAAATTGCCTTTTTTTAAATACCAAAAATAAGCTACACATTCTTAAATCCATGCTGGCCTCATTCCATAGTTTAACTCCAACAACAGATATACATCTGCTTTTTGTCTCTTTTCTAGCTTTTAGTACAACAAATTCACGAAAATCTCGCAAATCATATTTAGACTCGTGTTGAGAAGAACCTTTGTACACAGACGGGGAGTAACTTTTTTTTGGGGGGTTTATACATTATTTGCATTATTTTATAGTAAACCAAATCATTAAATTTCATAATATGGGATTTCATAAACAATTCATTTGTATGCTCATAGTAACCGGCCTTATTAATAATACATATAGCTTGTTTTTGTAGGAGGACTATAGTATTTACAGTTGTTTTATATGTCGAGCCCCACAGTCCCACACAATATGACATATAAGGAAGTATAAGTGAACAGTAAATTATATGTAGTTCCTTATGGTTGAGCATATTTCTGGACTTATACAAGACTGCCATTGATTTTGCGATCTTTCCTTTTATATATCTAATATGTGGTTTCCATGTTAATTTGTGATCAATAACAACCCCTAAAAATTTTGTATCAAACACTCTTTCAATTTCAGCATCATATATTTTTAATGTAATGTCCCCATCAATTTCTTTTTGATTCCAAAAAACCATGAATTAATTTTTTTTTTTTTAATGTTAAGTGACAATCTATTGACATCAAACCAAGTTTTAAGAATTTCTAAATCCCTTTCAACCATGGACAAAAGTTCCTTTAGATTTTTCCCAGAACAGTACATATTTGCATCATCTGCAAAAATAATACATTTTAATAATTCAGTAACATTACAAATATCATTAATATAGAGGAGAAAAAGTTTTGGACCAATCACCGATCCTTGGGGTATGCCACAGGTGACCTTCCTGTATTGTGACATAGTATTGTTAATTTGTACATATTGCTGCCTATTTTCCAAGTAGCTTTTCAGCCAAGAATAAGCCACACCTCTTATCCCATACTTCCCCAGTTTTCTCAATAATATGCTGTGATCTATTGTGTCAAATGCCTTCTGTAAATCAACATACGCTATATTGCCAAAAGTATTTGCTCACCTGCCTTGACTTGCATATGAATTTCAGTGCCATCCCATTCCTAGTCTATGGGGTTCAATATGACGTGGGTCCACCCTTTGCAGCTATAACAGCTTCAACTCTTCTGGGAAGGCTGTCCACAAGGTTTAGGAGTGTGTTCATGGGAATTTTGGACCATTCTTCTAGAAGCGCATTTGTGAGGTCACACACTGATGTTGGACAGAAGGCCTGGCTCTCAGTCGCCGCTCTAATTCATCCCAAAGGTGTTCTATGGGGTTGAGGTCAGGACTCTGTGCAGGCCAGTCCAGTTCATCCACACCAGACTCTGTCATCCATGTCTTTATGGACCTGCTTTGTGCACTGGTGCACAGTCATGTTGGAAGAGGAAGGGGCCAGCTCCAAACTGTTCCCACAAAGTTGGGAGCATGGAATTGTCCAAAATGTCTTGGTATGCTGAAGCATTCACAGTTCCTTTCACTGGAACTAAGGGGCCAAGCCCAGCTCCTGAAAAACAACCCCACACCATAACCCCCCTCCTCCAAACTTTACACTTGGCACAATGCGGTCCCACAAGTATCGTTCTCCTGGCGACCGCCAAACCCAGACCCGTCCATCAGATTGCCAGATGGAGAAGCGCGACTGGTCACTCCAGAGAAGGCACCGCCACTGCTCTAGAGTCCAGTGGCGGCGTGCTTTACACCACTGCATCCGGCGCTTTGCATTGCACTTGGTGATGTATGGCTTGGATGCAGCTGCTCGGCCATGGAAACCCATTCCATGAAGCTCTCTGCACACTGTTCTTGAGCTAATCTGAAGACCACATGAAGTTTGGAGATCTGTAGCCATTGACTCTGCAGAAAGTTGGCGACCTCTTCGCACTATGCGCCTCAGCATCCGCTGACCCCGCTCCGTCAGTTTACGTGGCCTACCACTTCGTGGCTGAGTTGCTGTCGTTCCCAAACACTTCCACTTTCTTATAATACAGCTGACAGTTGACTGTGGAATATGTAGGAGCGAGGAAATTTCACGACTGGATTTGTTGCACAGGTGGCATCCTATCACAGTTCCACGCTGGAATTCACTGAGCTCCTGAGAGTGACCCATTCTGTCACAAATGTTTGTAAAAGCAGTCTGCATGCCTAGGTGCTTGATTTTATACACCTGTGGCCATGGAAGTGATTGGAACACCTGATTCTGACTCCCGCTCTGTCAGTGGGATGGTCACCAGGGCCACAGCTCGAGCAGACTGTGAGGTGCCACGCAGGTGCACTACTTTTGGACAAACTGCACTTTCAGTCACTGGGACTGAATATTGGAACAGTTTACCGCTCAACATAAGAGACTCACAATCATATGCCTCCTTCTAATCACAACTTAAACATTGGATGAAGGAAAACCAAGCCTGTGACCTTCAGTAGATCATCCTCACTGTCTTGTTCTGTGTGTTTTTAGGATGTTTTGCATTTCTGTCTACTGTCTTTTTATGATGTCTGTTACAATATTTTGCCTTTTTGTCTACTGTCTTTCTTGTCACCTGCCTAGGGACTACAGATGGAAATTAGCACTGCAGCTACAATCTGGCATATTTACAGCTGCAAGTGTTGTAGATGTTCATTAATATGCACTGTCCCTATTAAATAAATCAAATAAATAAATAAATAAATTCTGATTATTTGGATGGGTGAGCGAATACTTTTGGCAATATAGTGTATATACCAACTGAATATTCCTCATTTTGATTCAAAGACATGCGTCCATGTGCATTTTTATTCACGTCCGCTCTGCACTTTCAGCCATTTTTTAACCACAATAAAAGCCGTTTTTCAACTGCAAACGTAACCTTGAAGAAGCATGTGTCAAAACTTCCATCAATACCAATACAAGTCATCTGTAAGCAGTCCTGTTCCGTTTGCCTCAGCCTGATAAATACCCCTCTTGATCACCCTTGACACATTTCTTTTCCAGTTTAAATACACCAGCCTGGGTCTGTTGCATCCCTCTGAGGCTTTCCACACACAATGCTCCATCCCCGTGGTAACACATTGAACCTGTGGCGTCATTACACTTACGGGACGTGTAACTGGATAAAGCCATCAGTGCTTAAGCGCTAATGTAGGCACTCGCTCGTATTCTGCATCTTCAAGCATTTCTATTCACCGTGTATATGAAGCTTTTCCCCCCAACTGGTAATGTATTCAACCTCCTGCTGTCGTGTTTATGCAACGCGCGCCTTCATGGTGATTTCAGATCGTTGCGTTCGGGGTGTCTATCGCAATTGACAAAGCAAAGTAAACCGGATTGTTACTCTCGGCATCAATTTTCCCCTGACGTTATCATCTCGGCGCTCTACCGCTGCACCCCTTTCTCTTTCATATCCCGGTTCTCTCTCAGTTTTCATTTCCTCTCCTCTCTGCCTCATCTTTCTGACTCTTCTTTTCTTTGCTTTTTTTTTTTTTTTTTTTCATGTCCTGACCTCTCAAAATTCCCCTGCATGCCTGCTTGCCTGCTGCCACCACTACGCCGGAGGGATTTGAAGGGATGATCAAGTGAAGATGATGTGCTTTGCAATTTTTTTTTTTTTTTTTTTTTCATTTCCACCCGCTGCGCCTGTATAATACTTTATCCGTAACAGTTTAGACGACGTGCTGATGCTCATTGGCGCGGGCTCTTCATGATACGGGGGGCTTGTTACGCTGTCGACTAAGCATAAAAAAAAAAGAAAAAAGAGGCGCTAACACCAACGTCGGCGCTCTCGAAAGTCAAAGAAGAAAGACCTGAGTTGCTTTTGAAAGGGATGTCAGCGCAGGAAATGAGAGTGAGGATAGAAGAAGAAGAAGAAGAAGAAGAAGAAGAAGGAGGAGGAGGAGGAGGAGGAGGAGGAGGAGGAGGAGGAGGAGGAGGAGGAGAAGGAGAAGGAGAAGAAGAAGAAGAAGAAGAAGAAGAAGAAGAAGAAGAAGAAGAGGCCTCTGAGGTGAAAACATTGTAATTGAAGGTGGGGATTGAAATATGCGATGCAGGCCGGAAAAGGCAAAGCATACAAGAAACGAAGGAAAGAAAAGAAGGAAAGGAGGGTTTTTCTGGGTGAAGTGGAGACTGGAGGCGAAAGCTGTGATATTCTCTCTCTACTGTCTCTCTTCCTCTATGACACACTTCATGAGTTGCCAAATTAGACGTAGAACTTATGAAAAAGCACTTCAACAGGCAATTATTTTCCCCCCTTGTGAAAATCCCAGCGTTAGTGTCGGCTTATTAGGAGATGAATGCGTTTGGCATTTAGTTTTTTTTTTTTTTGTTTTTTTTTTTTCCCTGCTACATAAATGAATGGAGAGAAAAGCATCAGTGGAGACTTTATTAGTCTCTGACACACAAGTACACAAAATGATACACAGATTAAAGGATGTCGGCTCAAAAACACCTGAGTGGGAAAAGGAAAAAATACTGAAAAAAAAAAAAAAAAACAAGCCTGTCTTATCCAAAATAGCAGAGAGATAGTGTGTTGTTCTGCTCATTTGTTGTGCAAACTAGGTTTTAGAGAAAATGGAATGTCTCTGAGCAACTTTATGACGGCGGATTAGGAGAAATATAAGGAAGGAGATGGTGATATTTAGAGAAAGAAAAGCTTCTTTAGGTTCTGTATATCAGTGAATCAGTGATCAGTGATGACTTCTGTAGTTAATTTTAGGTTAGGTTTCAGAAGTTAAAGACAACACTTTAGTTTCAGTTCTTTTTAACCTTTTCATGCATGAATTCTGAGAACCTTAGGCAAGACTTTTTTTTCTGAGGCGATGAAAGTCATTTGTAGCTTTAACCCTCAAGGACACAGAGTGACATTTGTGGCACTTCCCAAATGAATTTTCCTCTATATGTAACCGTCCTTAAGTGGTTTATCACCATTTATTGTAATATTATCTTCTGTATTTTGTGTTTTTTCAGTGAAAATATATATATATTTTTTTTTTTTTTCTCCTGCTACATAAATGAATGGAGAAAAAAGCATCAGTGGAGACTATATTAGTTTCTGACACACAAGTACACAAAATGATACACAGATTAAAGGATGTCAGCTCAAAAACACCTGAGTGGGAAAAGAAAAAAAAAACAAAACAAAAAAAAACAAGCCTGTCTTATCCAAAATAGCAGAGAGATAGTGTGTTGTTCTGCTCATTTGTTGTGCAAACTAGGTTTTTAGAGAAAACAGAATGTCTCTGAGCACGTTTATGACGGAGGATTAGGAGAAATATAAGGAAGGACACACTGTAATACCGGATAAATTGAGTTTACTTAAAAAATTTGAGTAAACCGGTTACCTTAAAGAATTTAAGGAATGAGTAATGAGAACTTGAGTATACTAAACTTAAATGCTTGATTTGAATGTAAATGCTATTTTTAGTACAACCCACTAAATGCCAAGTTAATTTAACTTAACATTTGTTGCAATGTCAATTGCTTCGGATTATCACTAACTTAATATCATCAGTGTGTTATACTCATTCTGAGTTGATTTAAATTAAAATCTTTTGCAGTATAAATTGCTTTATGAAATTATTCAACTTAACATATTACGGCATGGATTGAAGTTAAGTAGGAAGATAGCTCAGTGTAATTTACCAGAACAGGAAATGCTTTTATTTTGGTGAAGCATAAAGATTTCCATTGAACAAGATCTATGGTAGATGAACAGTAAAGCCATTGTTCTTCCTATGGCTCTGGCGCATGGTGCAGCTGTACAAAAATACAAACACAAACACAAAAAGGCCAATAAACACTGACATACACACATTAAGTCCAAATTAACACCTACACCACAACCCCGCTGAACCCCTGCACAGAAAAAGAACACATTTTCAACAACATGCCCAATACCCACAATGCAATGTGGAGATGAAAAGGTGTGGTCATGACTAAAACTTAGTGATTTAAATCCATTCAACTTAAACTTTTTCGTACTTCCGACTATGTCTACAAATTAGTAGAACATACTTAACATTTTATAGTAATGGAATAAAACTTAAATCATTTAAGTACATTGTAATTAAAGCATTTTAGTAAATACAAAGTCCAGGCTTACAGTGCAGGGTGATATTTAGAGGAAAAAAAGCTCCTTTAGGTTCTTTAAATCAGTGATCAGTGATGACTTCTATAGTTAATTTTAGGTTAGGTTTCAGAAGTTAAAGACAACACAGTCCTTTAGTTTCAGTTCTTTTTAACCTTTTCATGCATGAATTCTGAGAACCTTAGGCAAGATTTTTTTTCTGAGGCCATGAAAGTCATTTGTAGCTTTAACCCTTAAGGACCCAGTGTGACATTTGTGGCACTTCCCAAATGAATTTTCCTCTATATTTAACCATCCTTAAGTGGTTTATCACCATTTATTGTAATATTATCTTCTGTATTTTGTGTTTTTTTTCAGTGATTTTTTTTTCCCCAACATTTAATTTACTAATCATGTAGATGTTCATAAAAGCTCAGAGTAAAGTTCTGAAATAACCTCCTGAGACCCAGAAAAGTACAAGCTTTGGCTTTTTTTATTTTATTTTATTTTATTATTATTTTTTTTTACATTAAATAATTGCCTATATTGGAACACCACTATGCAACAGTTTTTTCAGATGCATTTTTACCATTTTTTATGGGATGTCCTTTGCAGTGGACTTTTTCTTTTGTTTGTTTGTTTTGTTTATTTCTATAAAGCTGTGAAACTCTTGTCCCCTACAGAGGACAAAAAGGCATTGCTGGGTCTCAGGAGGATATTATATCAAAAATACAGAAAACTGAAGAAAAAGTGACTTTTTCAGCAAAATGTATCATTAACTGAACATAAACCAAGTTTGTCCATCCACTGTCATTGATCCAACTCCATGGGTTTTACTGGTGAATCAATGTTGTAGAAGATGACAGTGTTTCCACGGTAACTACGGAGCCTCTGAACGTCCAAATGGGTCATATCTGATGACCATGAAAAGATGACAAACTGTGTTTTACACCAATTATTTACATGGATTAGTGGATCGACAGGGATTAAACAGTTTATATTAGTAGATGGTGGATGTTTGGGTCTTTATGGGTTAAGGTGCATGAGTTTGGATGGTATGAGGAAGTCAGCGTACCTGCACAGAACCCACAAAGACATGGGGAAAACATATCGGGAAACAGAATCTTCAAACCCAGGACCTTCTGGCTATGAAGTGACAGTACAAACCACTGCACCACTGTGATGATACAGATATACTGAAGAGACAGAGGGAAACGTTTCAACAACACGGAAATGACCCTGAAACAAGACAAGATAACAACAAGAAAAAAAAAGTCAGATATTCTCTGAGAATAAAGTGGCGCAATTATGATGACAAAAATATACTGTCAGAGATTGTAAAATTCAAGTTTTCACTGCACTGCTTGTAAATCTAGTCTGACTCAGTGGGCCGTATGTGAGGGAGATGGTCTGGTGTAAATACATAGTTTTTACATTTTTTGAAAAGAAAAAAGCAATTTAGAATTTGCAGCACAGTCTTCCACTTAAAAAAAAAAAAAAAAAAAAAAAAAGCATAAAATAAACTGCAGTGTACCCCCAGAGCCATGACAACAGGGAGTCCAAACAACAAACCAAACTTTCTAGTGCAAACGGACAAGCCCACAGTTTGTTATGACCAATTTAAACACTTATCTAGTGGCTACGAATTATTCAAAATGAGGGAAAGAAGAAGACAAACTAGCACGGGAGGCTGTGTATTAACTTAGCGTTGGTTGAATCTCAACAATTTGCTGAATAAAGAAAAAAAAAAAACATATATTTGAAGATGCAAAGTCTTTTTTCCGTGTTAACCCATAAAGACCCAAACATCCACTGACAACTAAAAGCATTTACTGATATAAAAAACGGAATAACTGTTGATCCACTAATCCTATCAATACATGTAAATAATTGGTGTAAAACACAGTTTGTCATCTTTTCATGGTCATCAGATATGACCCATTTGGATGTTCAGAGGCTCCGTAGTTACCATGGAAACACCGTCATCTTCTACAACACAGGTGTCAAACATGCGGCCCGGGGGCCAAATCCGGCCCTCCAAAGGGTCCAGTTGGTTCTCGCAGCCCTTCTGTTAGCTTAGCTTAGCATAGTCACTGCATTTCCATGGTCACACGTAGACAGTTTTTTAAAGGTGATTTGTTGTCTTTTGTAAGTGATTTTGTGAAATCCGATTCTCCCTAATTATTTCTTTAGATCCGCGACTTACTGCACTCATACAATCCTGGGACTGTTGTGTTGACGGAAGTTGGAAAATCTTGTTGTTGGAAGGGATGCATGCGCTAAATTAGCTTTGCTTTACCGTTTTAGCTTTGCATTGGGTTTTATTTCCCAAGATTTTATCAGTGCAGTAAGTCACATGGCCATGATTTGAGCCTCAATTTGTGATCATATTGACCCCACCGAACTAAAGGAATGATTAGGGAGAACTGAATTTCACAAAATCACTCATAAAATACTACGGATCACCAATAAAAGCCTGGCTACGTCTGACCATAGGAGTGAAGCGATTATGCTAAGCTTGGCTAAGCTAAGCTAATGGATGGGCTGCGAGAACAAGGTAATCGGTGCACTGCAGTGCAAAGTGATTTGCCCACTTATCGAACTCATTAATGCATGACAAATGAATGAATAAAAAACAAGTGGTGAACTCTTCCTTCAGGGTTTTCCAGGCTGGTAGATCCCATCAGAATAGCCCACTGGAACGGTTTGGGTTGACTAGACTGCATTGCATATTCTTCCACCAGCGCAAAATGTGTGCGTCATCGTGACAGGACAAGACAACGAGCATGTGCAGAATGGAAGGAATAAAGTCCAAACAGAATAAAGGGTTTACATGTCTGAGGAATAATTTAGTTCAGAGTTAAAAGTGGATTAATTGGGTTTAAATTTAATCCGAACTGTTCTTTTTCAACTGGAATAAGGTGTTTACATGGTCATCTGAAATAGGATCTAACGTTTAATCAGATTAAACCAGGAATAAAAGTTGTCATGTAAATGCATGGAGTGTCACTCAATTTGATTTCAATATATTTGTACTAGTATTTACATGCCATTTATACATTTTGTGTATTTTTTAAAACTGTAAAAATGTCGTTGATTCAGCCGGGCACAGCCACCAGGGTGCCAGCTGAGCCGACACGAACTGCATCTTGGGAATTACTTCCGAACCAAGTCTACACAAGTCACCACCCAGTGCATCCTCGGCTTAAGCTAGCTGACAAGAACAACATCTGAGTATTCCACGCGTTCTTGGTTTATGCGAACTTGCAGTTGGAACAGTACTGGCACTGTGATTGATGACGTTTCACAAGAACAGACACGAACGCATGTTGAAAAACAGCCGATATCTGTGTTTATGCCTAACATGGCGGCTGTCTTCCCAAACTCTTCAGCAGGAGTTTTTATTTTTCAGAATATTACTCCATTCTTCCCAATTGAAAACCATTTTTCATTACCTGAAGTGTCCCTTCAGGTAAACAGTGTCACAGGAAGTTCCGTGGTCATTTTTTGCGATATCAGGTCTGGGTGCAGACACAGCCCTGCCTTCTTCATTTAGTCCACTTCCACCTTCCACTCCGACTGTCACTTTATTCAGTCCAGGACACTCTTGCACAGGGAGACAGTTCACTGAGTTATCAGCTCATAGTTAATTAAAAACATTGAATCAGGAGTTACACATAAATCAGCCTTATTCAGTCTATGGAAGTCATTAACCAACAAGTCAGTGCTGAAGGCCCACTTTCACTGTAAATTTGCATTTGTCTGTTGCATCGAGCCCAGAGGGGAGGTGGTGGGCAGACCAGACTGAACGCTGTCTAAAACGATGGTTCTCAACTGGTCTGGCTTCAGGACCCACTATCACCTATGTCAAGTACAAGGTCGAGGTTTCTCCTGGCAGTTCTGGTACCAGAGTTAGCGGGGCAGAGGTTGGAATTAAAGGTAGTTAGAAGACAGGTGAGTGTTTCAAAATTTGTTCAGCTAAGTAGTATCTTCACGGGTTAGTGCGTGAGGGTAAGACCCCGGCTTAGCCACGTAGGATCAGGACCCTATCTAAACGGAGAGCTGAACCATAGTAGTACCGAGGATTTAACACCTATCAATGACAAGCCACGACCCACACTTATAAAAGTTCTGCATCTCAAATGTATGCACTGCAAAAATCAAAATCTTACTCAGTGTATTTTTCTCATTTCTAGTCAAAATATCTCATCACACTTAAAATAAGACATAATCACCTAAAGAGTAACTTTTCAGTGAGATACAAGAACTTCTTTTTAGACAACAGATCTTGAAAATCTTATTTCAAGAAATCTTACCAAGATAATTTTCCCTTGTTCCATTGGCAGATTTTTTGTGGTTAATTCAAGATTTTTTTTTGTTTAATTCAAGCAAAAAAAAAAATCTGTTCTAAAGAACTACAATCATGTTTTAAAATATTTACCTATCTATCTAACACTGATTCATTTCATTTCCTTTTCTTGAGTCCTGTTATAGTCAGTATATTCCAATATTCTCAGATAATTTAATAGTCAGACATGGGGCTTTATCCACATAAATAAAGAGTTTGCATGATTTGTATATCAGCCATGCAGGGTTTTGGGTCAGTAGCTCTGTTTATTTACTGTAAGTTTCTTTTTACGTCCGCCAAGAAGGTTATGTTTTTGCCAGTGTTGGTTTGTCTGTCTGTCTGTCTGTGTGCAAGATAACTCAAAAAGTTATGGATGGATTTGAATGAAAATTTCAGGAAATGTTGATACTGGCACAAGGAACAAATGATTAAATTTTGGTGGTGATTGGGGGTGGGGGGGCCACTGATCTGCCTTGGCGGAGGTCTGCGCTCTCCGAGTGCTTTTCTAGTTTTGTTTTGGTTCATTAGGCCGTATGGGGTTACATGAAGCATAAAGCAGCAACAGTTTTTGCTTAAGATGCTTTTTAAATATATTAAAAGAAAGAGATTGATAAGAGTTTGGTAATATTTAAGTTACTTATAGTTTACATGTGTCATGGTGCAGGTGACATTTTATATTTTGGCCCCTGAGTTGTATTCAAAATAAAATGGACACAACAACATAACAAACACTTGATTGTTTAGATTAGTCGACTAATCGAAAAATTAGCCGAAAGATTAATTGTTAGAAAATTAGTCGTTAGTGGCAGCACTACTGTAGAACAATTAGGGATGCACCGATACCACTTTGTTCCAGACCGAGTACGAGTACTTACATTTGAGTACTTGCCGATACCGAGTACCAATACGAGTACTTAATAATCCCATTCCAGTTCTTAGTTCCTTTTGCAAATGTGCTTTATTGTCGTTGTCATTAGTCTGACTGGAACAAAGTGCTGCTACTGACATTTAACCCATAAAGACCCAAATATCCACCATCGACCAAAATCATCTACTGATATAAACGGTTTAATACCTGTTGATCCACTAATCCATGTAAATAATTGGTGTAAAATACAGTTGGTCATCTTTTCAGGGTCATCAGATATGACCCATTTGGACGTTCAGAGGCTCCGTAGTGAATGTAGAAACACCTTCATCTTCTATAACATTGATTCACCAGTAAAACCCATAGTGTTGGATCAATTACAGTGGATGGAGACACTGGGTTTATGTTCAGTTAATGATAGATTTTGCTGAACAAGTCACTTTTTCTTCAGTTTTCTCTGTTTTTGATATAATAATCCTCAACTTTACTCTGAGATTTTATGAATACCTCCATGATTAGTAAATGAAACGTAAGAAAATAGCTGATTTCACTGAAAAAAAACACAAAATTCAGAATATAATATTACAATAAATAGTGATAAATCACTTAAGGATGGTTAAATGTAGAGGAAAATTCATTCGGGAACTACCACAAATGTCACACTGGGTCCTTATGGGTTAATGTGTTTGAATGAGCATTTGTCAATTAATCCACCAGAGGGCGCCACTCTGAATTAACCATACTGGATGAATACCACGAAGAAGAGTAAAGTTTTTTGAGAAGAAGAAGAAGAAGAAAGTCAGTAATAACAAACATGGAGACGACAGAGGTAACACTAATGTGATACTAATATTGCAGTGTTTTCGCTGGTAAGGTTTAAAAGTGAAGCTTCAGCAGGTAGAGAAAAGAGAAATGAGAGATAAGTTTGGTTTTCGCTTCTGTTGGCGGCGGTCAGCACTGCTCTGTACACCTGCTGGTATTCTCATTCTGTTTATGGTGCCCCCTGGTGGATTAATTGAGAAACGCTCATTCCAACACATTAAACGTCAGAAGCAGCACTTTGCTCCAGTCAGACTAATGACAACGACAATAAAGCACATTTACAAAAGGAACTAGGAACTGTAATGGTGTTATTAAATACTCATATTGGTACTCTGTATTGGCAAATGTAAGTACTTGTACTTGTACTCAGTCTGGAAAAAAGTGGTATCGGTGCATGCCTGTATAAGATAAAAATGACATAAAAGATATGACAAAATATTCATGAATAATCTCAAGTAAAACAATACAGCGTGTAATTATTATTGTGTATTGTGTGTGATTTGCAACATACCCTCATCTACACTTGCTTTTGTGTATTCCAGCTACACACATAATCAAAGAAACACAAATATTAACACACGCCTACATGTTTTATGGGCTCACATTCACTCGCTGACACCCATTCAAATGTTTATACAGCACAAGTAAACACACATGATATCTGTCTTTACACACGCAAAGACACACACACACCATCACTGTTCAACGCTGACACACTGGTCGTCTTTCTGCTTATCTGGTTAATACTGTATTAAAGGGAAAGTCCTTTGACAGTCAGTTGAACTGTTTGTACAAGGATTAGTATAATAAACATGAGATAATACACTTAAAAAAAAAAAAAAAAAATCATGACAGCCTTTAAAAAAAAAAAAAAATTCTGTGTTGTCTGAGTCAGTGTAAACAGTAGATCTACAGCACCTCCGTAAAGAAACACTTCCACCCATTAATTTACTTTAACATAATACCAACAAAAGTCATAAAATGTGAATGTAAAATGAACTCAACAGGGATCCAAAAATGTCAAGGTACAAAAATATAAACATAAATGGTTAAATGTAATGCTTATTGCATGTGTGTTTGTATGCTGAGGTGGAGGTTTATTGTACTCGAAAATGTCACGTGGGAAAACCCTGCCTGCAAAAACATATTAAATTGTTTTCAGCACTAAGCGAGGTTAAGAAGGTTAGTTGACTTCCCAAATGTAATCTGTCGCTAATTTCACAAACGTCACTTGGAAAATTGGATTAGTTATGCAAGTGGAAAAATAATGGCTCAAATTGTTGTGGATCGCCTTTTTCTTTTCAATAAAGGCAATTTGTAAAAGCTATTATTTAATTGACCAACTCTGTGTTTTTGTTTCATTCGTCGCCTGTACTCGGTTTGTAAGTTGATTTCTTCTGCGGACGAGATAAAGACATGTTTTAGAAGAAGTCCTCACAAAATGAATGGAAGATGATGTTAGATTTAAACAAGTAGTGCCAGACACAACAAGCCCCGCCCCTCACATGTATTGTAGCTTATTTTGGCATCGATCCACCTGATGTCATCATGTCTATGCATGTGCTGATGTCAACATAGACACAGACAGCATAGACAAATTTGGGCCATTATAAGTACCTAGGAAAAAAAAAAAATCGTAAAAAATATGACCTTTGACCTACTTTACTCTAAATGTAATCACATCTTTTCTGGGTCACTGGTAATCTATAAACCCAATTTGGTATGAATTCAACTAATACTTTTGGTGCTAAAGTGTGAAGAACCACTCCTCTTCAAAGTTTTTTTTAGATGCTATTGTGTTGATGTTCTTTAAGAATCTGAAAACAGCTTTTCCCTGACCTTACAAGGTTACGTATCATATATTTCCCATTTTATTTCTTCATATTTCTCTTCCTACAGGACGTATTATGTATGTCTATGATCACAGAATAAGTAAAAGAAATGGCTTTTGTGTCATTCATTGGTATTAGTAGTAACATTCTGAAGCCTTGAGATGGCTGTCAGCATCTTGAGTTTTTTAAGCAGAACATCTGGACTAAAATGTGAAGCCCAGGAACCACAAGATGTATCGAGTTAGCTAACAATGGACAACTGCATGCAACATTTGTGTAACAGCATCATTTGTAGGTCTTCATGAGCTCAACTCCTTAACCATAACTGCAATCAAGTGTCAAAATAAATAAGTAAATAAATAAAATAATAACAAGTGGCTCCAGGAACAACAAGCCCTGCCTCTCGCATGTATTGTAGCTTATTTTGGCATCGATCCAGCTGATGTCATCATGTCTATGCATGTGCTGATGTCAGCATATCAATTGCCTCTATACACAGTATGTGCCAAGTTTGAAGTAAATTGAAACAAAATTGATGTTTTATAGACATTTGAAATTTCACCTATTGTAAGTAAATGGGAGAAGAAAAAAGATTTAAAAAATGTATTATTATTATTATTTTTTTTAACTTTGACCTACTTTTCCCAAAATGTAATCCCATGTATTCTGGGTCACTGGCAATCTATAAACCTAATATGGTATGACTTCAACCAATAGTTTTGCTGCTACTGTTTGTGTTTTCTGTCTGTGTACTCAGAAATGTCCAATCTGAGAGTTTGTTCTTTCATATCTAATGAATTACTATTAAATATGGATTATTATCATTAAAGGATGATGGCATAATTTCTTAAAACCCTGCTGGCCAGAATAAAGTCTTAAAAACCAACGTCATATCATGAATTGCGTACAGATAACACTCCACTTTTAACTCTTTCCCCGACATTGACGAGATTTTCCGTCAATCCGTGTTTTCACTGTTATACTGTAGCTGAAGCTGTTGCGGATCGTGTGAATTACTTTCCTTAGTCCAAAAACAAACAATTAAGCAGCTTTTTCAGAAAAATGAAGGACCGGGTTTAACGTTTTCGCACTGGAATCACCGTATCCCATGGCAACACATACAGCGCCAGTCACTCTGAATGAGGAAATGCAGACTCTGCAGGAACCGCGCACAGTTTCAAAAGCCTTAAAGATGATTATGGCGACAGAGTCTGACAATTCACTATATGATGGAGTTACAGAAGAACCATTTAGAGACAGGAACGGAGAAATAGAAGGTGAGGGAGACGGACACGGGAAACACGGATCAGCTCGGGTCCGACACAGAGATGGGGGGGGGGGCGCACAGAGAGACACGGAGAAAATAATAGACAGGAAGAAGTGAAAAGAGACATTTATAGTGGACATTCAAGGAGAGACAGACACACAGACGTGGGACAAGACAAAGGACAGCTAGTGTTCATCTGTTAGAGTGAGTTCAGATTCAGACTGAGGACACGGAACAGATTCAACACAGATGTGGTTCAGCTCCATAATGTCAGCGAGGACACAGGTAAGACACTGTTTGATTTGGCTTTTGTATGAAATAAATAAATACATATATTCATACATAGATAAATAACTAGATGTCCATATAATTATTTCCAGATCAAACACAGCAGGTGGTCCAACAGGAGGACGTGGTGCAGCCAAGGAAAGGCCAGAAATCTACAGTATTTAGTGCATTTGTTGCTTTTTTTCTTGAAAATGAGGAATATTGAAGTGTTTATATCAAAGAGCTAAACTAATATGTGTTAGACTTATAACTGATGTATGTAAATGTGTAAAGTTTATAAGGAACCTGGTGCTTTAGAAGATGTTTGGTCTAAAGTTTGGTGTGGATTCCTCTAACATTTTGTGGAATGATGGGATATCTTAGAGCTGTTTGTTATTATTATTTTATTTTGTGATTTTGAATACAGTGTTACTGTTGGTAAATAAGAAAGAGTCAAAAATGTAAATAGGAAATCAGTTTTATCTTGAAAATCAATATCTTTGGAAAAAAAATGCAATTTTCTCAGTTTTTTGCTCAAAATTCAGTTTTTCCAGAAAATGACCAATATTCAAATGTTTATATCTCATGAACAAATGAATATAGAATAAAATCGTTTTTTGTGTTTAATAGTTGAAGTTCTGTTCTTTCTTTCGATGTATTCAGTGTTCACATACTCCTAACACAACATTTTCAGTGAACCTCCAAAGATTAGTGAAAATGACCAAAAAGGCTGGCGCTGGCTACCAACTCACTGGAAAATGCTCTGGCGGGGAAAGAGTTAACTGGTGTGTTATCTGTACACATTATAAGCTTTGAGTGTGTATATTTATGCCACGTAAAATAACACACCATTAGCGCGATTAGTGGTTAGGGTTAAGTTTAGGGCAGGGATGTCCAATCCTGGTCCTCGAGGGCCGGTATCCTCCATGTTTTAGATGTATCCCTCTTCCAGCACACCTGACGGTCGTTATCAGGCTTCTGCAGAGCTTGATGATAGGCTTATCATTTGAATCAGGTGCGTTGGAAGAGGGATCCATCTAAAACAGGCATGTCCAAAGTCCGGCCTGGGGGCCAATCACGGCCCGCGGTCAGATTTTCTACGGCCCACAGCTTGGGTTTTATATTATATTATTTATGGCCCACTTGGACTGTTGAACTGAGTCCATGAATCATAAAAGGTTCCAAATGCAGTTTCTCCTTTCACCTCATGGTGGCAGCACCACTCTAACTCTATCTGGCTCTGTGACCTGACCGTGAACCTTTTTCGCTAATTTCTAACCACGGCGCCTGTAAATAAAAAAACTAAAGCTGACAGTGAGGGCCGCCGTTTCTAGGAGAGATGGCAATTACAATTTTTTTTTCACTGAAAATTGAGGCAATTGTGTTTGCCTAATTTATCAAGAGACTGTTGCCTTGTTTAAGGAATTCAATGTAAAGAGACACTAGCAGACAAAACATGCTAACGCATACGACAAGCTAGCAGGGAGTGAGCGCTCCGAAAAAGTGAAGTAACTTCAAGCTGCTTTAAACTCACAGCAGTGACTCTTCATGTGAACCTGAGTTCAGTGAATTCACCACCAAGGCAGGCTACCAAGTTGCCAGGTTAGTTGCCTCTAACTGCTGGTGTTATGTACTTGTAGATGTGACACAAAATATTACTTTCTGAATGATTTTGTGAAAGACAAGAGTAAGAGTCATATGTTTTCATCTTGAACGTTAACAGACTTTGCATTACTGAGTAATATATGAGTAATGATTACTTATATAAGTCATGTTTAAAATGAATGTGGGGTTAAGATTTTTATCAACTTGGATGTTTAAGATACTCCACACAGTTTGTTCTATGTTATCTGACTCCAGATGTGAAAGGAAGGCAGAAATGTTTTTTTTTTTTTTAATTTGTTCACACCTGAGTGGCTTAGATTTGGTTACATTGCCATTTAAAAAAATGATATTGTGACAATGAAAATAAAATTGTTGTAGAACAGCGCATTTATATGTAATTTTTACTGCTTAAAAAATGTCTGAAGGGACCACTGGCCCCTGGCAATCTCCACATTATCAGATCTGGCCCTCTTGAAAAAAAGTTTGGACACCCCTGATCTAAAACATGCAGGATACTGGCCCTTGAGGACCAGGATTGGACACCCCTGGTTTAGGGTTAGTGATTAGCGGCTAGCACGATTAGCGGTTAGGGTTAGCAATTAGTGCGATTAGCGGCTACCGCATTGACACGCCATCAAATGGCATTAAATAACATGCAAAAGGATGAAAATGCGTGTGTAAAACATGCCAAATGCAATAAACCGGTGTCCTGTCAAGCCACCCTATCTGTCGAGTTGAGCTACCTAGCGCTACTGAGCATGTGCATGCCTCTAAGCGTTTGCACAGTTTAAATGCCCATCGATTTGTGCTATGTTATGCCCCGGCCTAGGGGTTTACGAGGGCGAACATAATATGCTCAACTTTTGTCCCTTCCCAGCTCCCAAGCACACATATCAGTCAAAACTAAAGTTTACAATGTTTATTACAGTTATTTTTTTCTAAACAACTAAGGAAGGGTTAGGGGAGGGAGCGGCTAAAACAACAAACAAAATCTCTTCTAGTTTAAACTAACTTACCTAATCCAAAATAATTGCAAGAAATAAAATGCAGAAAACTTACCTAACTACCTAACCAAAAACAGGAGAAAAGGTGAAAACAAAAGAGCCGACCCCCCTTACCAGAAAAAGGATCGATTTACAAAAAAACATCAATTTACAACTACGAGCAATCGAATTTTACACAAGCAAACGAAGACTGACGGTCACACACACGAACACAGGGTTGTAAGCTGGCAGGAGGCAAGAGAGAGAGCCTGGATGGAAGCTCCAGGGCCATTTTTAAAAGGGGCCGGTCAATCAACTTCCACCAATCAGCAACCTGCAAACAAACAGACACAAAAGGGGCACAGCACACCTAGAGGATGGGGGAGAACACACACACACTAAAGGCGGCCTTACACTGTGCGAGTTTAGAGATGATTTCTCACTCGTGCGACTCTTTCTGGGATCGGGCCTGATGTGCCTCTAATTGTGTGTCGTGCTTCGTGCAGTGTACATGGGGTAAAGAGAAGCGATTAGCACCTCACGACCACCTCACGACCAGCAATCATGTGTTCGCAAGGAAAACGGAGCTGTTTGAAATCCTGCTCGCTCCTCGTGAGTGTATCGTACTGTCAAAGCACTGCCACGAGCCGATGTGCCTCAAATTCTCACACTGTGCATGCGTGAACACAGACGCGTACAGTAGCGTACAAGCTAACAGTCGCTGGCTATTGTCCTAGTGCAGTTTGGCTGTTGCAGCTTACCTCTAGTTCTCTTTGCTGTAGGATGACAGCCCATACTGTCCACGTCTGGCCAACCAATTCCTGCACCAAACACATCGTTGTCTTTTCTTCTTTTTTGATTCCTCACAGATAATGGCACATATTACCAAAGCAGCTCGTTGGTTTTTGTTTAGCACTACCATTTCGTGACTCACGCCAATACACAATCGTCTAAGCACTTTTACGGATTCCTTGGTATTTTAACGTTGTATTTCCGGATACAACACTCAAACGTGTCGTGCGTCCTGTGGTGTATGGTCCTACAGTGTGAACAGTCAGGTCGCATACGAGCATCAGTCCGTGCAGTGTGAGAACATGAATCGTGAGCCTGACTGTACGACTGATTCGCACAGTTTGAGATGGAGCTGCGTGCAACGATCGAAATAATCGCACAGTGTATGGCTGCCTTAAACAGAAAACACATACATATAAATAGACAAATTATGACCCAGAGTCATAACAGCTACCCAAAGCAGATGTGAGTCATATTTTGTAAGTATATTTCTTTCATAGTGCCTTTTGAGCAGTAAGCATAGAAGCAATTATGTGCACGAAAGATAGATGTAGAATATTGACATTAGATGATAATAGCGTAAGGAAGTTCTCATTGTATGATATAGCGTTAAGTACGTGGGTCAAGTGGGTGTTAATGGCATTTAGATTATTGTTTAACCCTTTCATGCATAGTGGTCACTACAGTGGACAGTCATTCTCCAGCTGTTCTCTTGTATATTCATGGGTTTTGTTGTTTCAGTTCCATATCAGCCAACACAGTGGACACTTATGGATCATCCCATACACTGTAATTCATACCATTACTGTAACTTTGCTGTTCTTGATAAACCTGATCTGCAGTAACATGTTTCAGTGTAAATCAATTGTTACTTGTTAGAAAAAAAGTTTTTTTTTTTTTTTTTTTTTTTTTGCATATTATCTCCATGAAAAGAGTAATGATAATTAGCATTAGAATATGTTAAAATGTGAGAAAACATCAGATTTTATTTCATTGTTTTAATATCAATTTCTGATATTGGGTTTTAAACACGTTTCTTTACTTCAAAAATTAAATGCATGGACATTTTTGTAACTCCATGAAAAAAAAAACAAAAAAAAACAGCTTGATCACATTGTTTTTTTCATGCCTATGGAGGAATAAAAACACTCAAGAAAAAAACATCTTAACTAAGGTTCTCATATTTAATGCGTGAAAGGGTTAAGTTAGTTCAACAGACGCCAATAATGATAGCCTACCATTTAACTGACTAAATCTATGTTAACAATTCCTGTAAGCAATTACATGTGCACGAAGGATAGACAGGGGTGTCAAACTCATTTTAGTTCAGGGGCCACATTAAGCCAAATTTGATCTGAAGTGGGCCAAACCAGTGAAATAATAACATAAACTTATACATTAAATTATTTAAAATATAAATAATGTCAACTCCAAACTTTCTTCTGTTTTAGAGCGAAAAAAGTAAAATTATGCGATGACAATGTTTGCATCTACCAACTATCCTTTAAAACAATATGAATAACTTGAGCAAACTGAAATTCTTAAGAAATCTAAGTGCAATTTCAACAGTATTATGTCTCAGTTTATCATTTACACATGTAAATTACAACTTACAGATCACAGTGGATCAACAAACACATAAAACATTTAATAAAGAGGCAGAATATTGATAAACTTACACTTCAGATATTTCAAATTTTTCGTATTTGTTCAGGTTATTTGTGTTTTTTTTGTGAAATGATTGTTTGTTTTAGTGTAAATACAGTAAAATGACATAAAAATGTTTACATTTAGAAGAGAAACATTTGGAGTTGAGAGTATTTATAGGTTATTATGATAGTATTTTACTGATCTGACCCACTTGAGATTAAATTGGTCTGTATGGTGAACCTGAACTAAAATGATTAATATCTTCAGTACAATTTTACATTTCACAAATTAATCCCATGGGCCGGACTGGACCCTTTGGCGGGCCGGATTTGGCCCCCGGGCCGCATGTTTGACACATGTGACGTAGAATATTGAAGTGGGATGATAATAACGCTGACGCTAACGATAATAATGGTGTTTCTATAGTAGGAGCTTTATTTAATAGAAGTTATAAGCCTGTCGAAATGAGCTTCCTCTGCCTACAGGGTGGGGAAGCAAAATTTACAATGAACATTTAGTTGTTTTTTCTCAGCAGGCACTACGTCAATTGTTTTGAAACCATTATAATGTAAAGAAGAGAATGACTATGAGCAAAACTATTACAAGAAAGTCTGGAAGATACTATTAAAGAAGAATAGGAGAAGTTGTCACCCGAATATTTGAGGAACACTTGCGCAAGTTTCAGGAAGCGTGTGAAGGCAGTTGCAGATGGGTTAATTGCGTTAAAATTTTTAATCCAATTAACCCTTTCATGCATACTGGTCACTACAGTGGACAGCTATTCTACATCTGTTCTCTTGTATATTCATGGATTTTGTTGTTTTAGTTCCATATCAGCCAACACAGTGGATGCTCTTGCACCCTCCCATACACTGACATTCACACCATTACTGTAACTTTGCTGTTCTTGATAAACCTGATCTGCCGTGACATGTTTGAGTGTAAATCAATTGCTAGTAAAAATTGGGAATATGATAAAATGTGAGAAAACATCAGATAAGCTGCATTAAAAATGTTTTGATTTTATACTTTTCACACAGTATATCTGTTTCTGATATTGCATTCTTTGCTTCAAAAATTAAACACATGGCATCCGGTGGATTGGACATTTTTGGAACTCCATGAAAAATTATGAAGGTAGATTTATTTCTTTATGGTTTTAACCAAAAAATATATATTTTCAATTAAAAAAAAAAAATTCAATCAAAGAAAAAAAGTGTTCAAATTAAATTTTTTGGATCGTAAATATATATACAGGGTGGGGAAGCAAATTTACAATGAACATTTAGTTGTTTTTTCTCAGCAGGCACTACGTCAATTGTTTTGAAACCAAACATATATTGATGTCATAATCATACCTAACACTATTATCCATACCTTTTCAGAAACTTTTGCCCATATGAGTAATCAGGAAAGCAAACGTCAAAGAGTGTGTGATTTGCTGAATGCACTCGTCACACCACAGGAGATTTCAAAAATAGTTGGAGTGTCCATAAAGACTGTTTATAATGGAAAGAAGAGAATGACTATGAGCAAAACTATTACAAGAAAGTCTGGAAGTGGAGGAAGCAACAAAAAAACGTACCAAAGTTTTTTTTAAAGCTCTCAAATCCAAAATCCTAAAGGATCCAACCAAATCCATGCGAAAAATTGCAATTGAACTTGAGGTAGACAACAAGACCGTTAGAAATGCAGTAAAATATGATTTGAAGTTAAAATCTTACACAAGAACACCAAAACACTTGTTGACAACAGCAACAAATCCAACTTTAGCAATTTTTGGGAATCATGTTTATGGCCGCCTTCTAGCCCAGATCTAAACCCTCTGGATTCTGCTATTTGGGGCGTTTTAGAACATGCTACCAATAGAACATCACACAGCAATGTTGACTTTCTTAAAGATACTATTAAAGAAGAATGGGAGAAGTTGTCACCCGAATATTTGAGGAACACTTGCGCAAGTTTCAGGAAGTGTGTGAAGGCAGTTATTGAGAAAGAAGGAGGACACATAGAATAAAAACATTTTCTATTATGTCAATTTTCTTGTGGCAAATAAATTCTCATGACTTTCAATAAACTAATTGGTCATACACTGTCTTTCAATCCCTACCTCAAAATATTGTAAATTTTGCTTCCCCACCCTGTATATTCAGATGAATAAGTAAATAATGGTGTTTTTCTACAGTCGAAGCATTATTTCATTTTCAAATAGGCGTGTCGAAACGTAAGGTAGCATGTTTTGACGGGGTAGCGTCAATCGATAGACGTCGCTGTCGATATAAGCTACTGTTAGCTTACTTCGACGGAGCAGCTCAACTCGACAGAACACCGGCGTCACATACGAATCGATTTCATGAGATCAGTCTGTAAAAACACACTGTCTGTAAAGGCTGCAGCCCTCATGCACACTTCACCCACAAACACGGCGCTTTACTGCATTTGTCTTGTATGTCCTTGGCGAACAGGCCACTGTACTAGAGCTAAGCTGCTGAATAATATGTCACAGCGCTTTAAAAACACACACACACTGGAGGCACTAACTGCACAGTTTTTTTTTTTTCTCTCCATATGTCCTTGGTGAGCAGACTCAGCTTTTAGAAGTAGATCACACGGCTGGAGGATAACATGACACTCAAAGCCTTTAAGCCCATTTAACGTACATCGGGTGTCTGATGCAATATATAGAGTACGTAGTGTGTGCCCGTGTGTGTTTTCTCAACATGAGTCTATGTCAATGGCAACTCGTGGTGGGCGTGTGTGACGGGAAATCGGCGTGTCGCCCTTGTCTGAGTCAGCACGTTAATGTGTTTGGGTGTCAACTCTGAAGCTTAGACTTTCTGTGTTTTTATATGCGTGACTTCAGTGCAGACCTCTGCCTCATTTCGGTTTCATATTAAGTGCTGTGAGCCACCGAGGCAGCGGTGTGTGTCAACGGAACAAAGTGATTTCAAAGAGCGTAAGCGCTTTGCAGCCGTGCGCAAACACACACGCATGAAACACGCGCGTCGGCCCAGGCTGACTGAGTGTTATATATGTGTGTAACGGAGAGCCGAGCTGCACATTCGTCTCTGTGAGCTGCAGACAGAGATGGAGAGAATATGTGAGTGTGCATGTTGGTCTTCCCCTGCTTACAGCGAACAGCAGCACTTACTCAGTCAGCCTGATAAAGAGAGCATTATGGAAGCAATCCATTTGCCCGAAGAAGGCTCGCAGATGAAATAGAATAGTTGGGCTTCTGGGGGGAAAAAAGAGAATACGATTTGATGCATTACTCAACATGTCAAAAAGTATTTTTCCAATTTATTCCGCGTAACTTTAGGAGAGTTAGAGGGGCATTTGTTTTGAGAGCAGCCAGCGGAGCCCAGTGGTGCTGAAAAGGATGGAGAGAAGAGAGAAAAAAAACAGAAAGGAAAAAGAAAAAGAACAGAAGAGAGAGTGTGAAAAACTGGCAGAGACATTACGCTTTAAAAGTTGCACTCTGCAAAAGCTGTTTTTTTTTTTCCTCTTTTGCCTAAATCACAAAGTGGGTCGCTGAAGAAAAGAGCTTCTGCTGCCAGCAAGAAAAAAAAAAAAAAATACCACTGACCCTATTTAGCTCAATTAAATAACAATTAGCATAGATTTAACCTCCACTGAGTGTATTCATATTTATGTTTCAACACAAACTGAATAATGACTATGATATCAGATGCTGGGTTTGTTAAAGTGGTACAATGACTAAGGCTTTTTCTTCTACTGCAGTGAGCAAGCAGTTTTGTCTTCAGAAAGATGAACTAAAGCTAAAAATGGATCTAGATTAAAAAAAAAAACAAAACAGAACTACTGCATCAAATCCATCATTTACATGTACAAAGTTTTTTTTTTTTTGGTGGGTTTCAGCAACTATGAGTAAAAATCCATAATCGCCTTTTATCATATTGTAATCCAAGTGGTCTGAGAGGAAACTGGACTTCTGCAGCTACTCCTTTTCTGTGTGTAAGGCTGTAGGAAACCTGCCCCAATATTGTGTAATCACAAGCGTTTCCAGAGATCTATTGGTTAAATACAATGTCTGTAATTACACTGGTGTACAGTTTTTTAGAAATGATTTGCTTCAGACATTAAATGTGCTAAATGTTACGTATTTTAATAAGATCAATTGGAAAATAAATGACAAAAGTGCCAGTTTGCTGATGTTTTCAAGGTATATGATTAAGTGTTATTACATATACAGGGTGGGGAAGCAAAATTTACAATATTTTGAGGCAGGGATTGAAAGACAGTGTATGACCAATTAGTTTATTGAAAGTCATGAGAATTTATTTGCCACAAGAAAATTGACATAATAGAAAATGTTTTTATTCTATGTGTCCTCCTTCTTTCTCAATAACTGCCTTCACACGCTTCCTGAAACTTGCGCAAGTGTTCCTCAAATATTCGGGTGACAACTTCTCCCATTCTTCTTTAATAGTATCTTTAAGAAAGTCGACATTGCTGTGTGATGTTCTATTGGTAGCATGTTCTAAAATGCCCCAAATAGCAGAATCCAGAGGGTTTAGATCTGGGCTAGAAGGCGGCCATAAACATGATTCCCAAAAATTGCTAAAGTTGGATTTGTTGCTGTTGTCAACAAGTGTTTTGGTGTTCTTGTGTAAGATTTTAACTTCAAATCATATTTTACTGCATTTCTAACGGTCTTGTTGTCTACCTCAAGTTCAATTGCCATTTTTCTCATGGATTTGGTTGGATCCTTTTGGATTTTGGATTTGAGAGCTTTAATAAAAGCTTTGGTACGTTTTTTGTTGCTTCCTCCACTTCCAGACTTTCTCGTAATAGTTTTGCTCATAGTCATTCTCTTCTTTCCATTATAAACAGTCTTTATGGACACTCCAACTATTTTTGAAATCTCCTTTGGTGTGACGAGTGCATTCAGCAAATCACACACTCTTTGACGTTTGCTTTCTTGATTACTCATATGGGCAAAAGTTTCTGAAAAGGTATGGATAATAGTGTTAGGTATGATTATGACATCAATATATGTTTGGTTTCAAAACAATTGACGTAGTGCCTGCTGAGAAAAAACAACTAAATGTTCATTGTAAATTTTGCTTCCCCACCCTGTGTATATTGGTTTATGTGCATTTATATAATAGTTTTATAAATCTTCCACTAAATAGAACCTGTAAAGTGAATGTATTCTAATGTGCAGACAGTGTTTTGAAGTAGATCTTGTAGCTCTGAGACAAATATTCCTTTTGAGTCAAACCCATTCTGTCATTAATTCTTGAATTTCACATTTTGACCCAAGGCTGTATCTTGGAAAGTTCAGCCAACCAGCATTTTTGACTTGATTTTTCTTTATCAGTGACTCTCATGTGGTAAAATTTCATTACTTTTATTCTGGAAGCATTTTCCTGACCAGTGTTACCAATCGCTGATCAGATGCTGTCTGGATAGTAATCTATTACTTTCTTCTATTACTACAGAACCCTTACTTTTCCCTACCAGCAGATGGAAGATATGTATTTTCAAATTTGGACTTTTTTTTTTCCCTGACAGATTCCTACAACTTGAACTGAAAACATGTAGATATGAGGGATTTAATGTGCTAATAATACACTAACAGACTGAAGTAGAAGTCAGGGGCATGTGATGAATAGATTAACCCTTTCATGGATAATGGTCACTCCAGTGGACAGCTATTCTACTCTTGTATACTCATGGATTTTATTGTTTTAGTTCCATATCAGCCAACGCAGTAGACACCTATGCATCATCCCATACATTGTAATAATAATAATAATAATAACTTTATTTATATAGCACCTTTTAAAACAAAGTTTACAAAGTGCTTTGACAAACAAATAAAGGGCACAACAGCAGGATACAAGATGTAAATAAAAACACTAAAAACACTAAAATAGAAGCAACATAATAGGAGAGATGTGTACAACAATGCAGAAACAAGACACTTCAAATAGATTAAATGAATCGGAATAAGGAGGGCAGGGGTAATGTAACATGATGCTGTTAAATCAATGCAGAAGTAGAGGCGTGAGATAAAACAACATCATGTATGAGAATATAAACCAACAATCAAACAGGATAAGATTCAAATTAAAAAATTAAAAAATTAAAAATTAAAAATTAAAAGGGACAAACATCACATAAAAGCAAGTCTATAAAAGTGTGTTTTAAGAAGTGACGTAAAAGAGTCAAAACACAGTCATGTCCATTGTAATTCATACGATTACTGTAACTTTGCTGTTCTTGATAAATCTGATCTGCATTAACATGTTTTAGAGCAAATCAATTGCTTGTTATTGTTAACAGACTGTAATTAACCATTTTTCTTAAACAATTTTTTTTTTTTTTTGCATATTATCTCCATACAGTGAATAATAACTAATATTAGAGTATGTTAAAATGGGACAAAACATCAGATTAGCAGGATTTTTAAAAAATTATTTCATACTTTTCACACAGTGTCTCAGTAAATACATGTTTCTTTTCTTCAAGAATTAACCCTTTCATGCATAATGGTCACTACAGTGGACAGTTATTCTCCAGCTGTTCTCTTGTATATTCATGGGTTTTGTTGTTTTAGTTCCATATCAGCCAACACAGTGGACACTTATGCACCATCCCATACACTGTAATTCATACCATTACTGTAACTTTGCCATTCTTGATGAACCTGATCTGCAGTAACATGTTTCAGTGTAAATCAACTGTTATTTGTTAGGGAAAAAAAGCTGTTTTTTTTTTTGTTTTTTTTTTTTTGCATATTATCTCCATGAAAAGAGTAACAATTAGCATTAGAATATGTTAAAATGTGAGATTAAAATGTGAGATTTCAGGTTTTATTTCATTGTTTTAATATCAATTTCTGATATTGGGTTTTAAAAACGTTTCTTTATTTCAAAAATTAAATGCATGGACATTTTTGTAACTCCGTGAAAAAAAAAAAACCCAACTTGATCACACTGTTTTTTTCATGCCTATGAAGGAATAAAAACGCTCAAGAGAAAAATCTTAACTAAGGTTCTCATGATTAGTGCATGAAAGGGTTAATGCATGATGTCCAGTTGAGTGAATATTTTTTTGCAACTCCATGAAAAATAGGTTTATAAAAATTTTTTCGATCACATAATTTTTTTCAGGCCTAAAGAGGAATAAAAACACTCCAGAAAAATAACTTGATTAGGGTATAAAAACGGTATTTAAAATCTTTCTGGAGGGACATTTTAGAGAAAATTTGACCCACATTTTTATTTTTAAATTCATTTTTGCTTTAGTTGGACCGTAAAGGATTATCCAAAACAAGGAGCTACTTTATATTGAAATAAATGTTGGAATGGCAATCAATTAAAATTCGCTCTCTGACTGGACATGACTGTGTTTTGACCCATTAAGGTTCTCATAATTCATGCATGAAAGGGTTAACAAAGTGAAGAGTCAAAATCATGCAACAGTACCTGAGATATTCTGATTTTTAGGGATAGAAACAGTTACATTTCATGCTTGTACATAAGAATACACTTTGGAAGCATAGACTGTAAATACATGTAAACACTTTTTGATAGATGTGGACCTGAACTTAAGTGTGACCTAAGACTTAGAGATGAAAACATCCAATATACAGGGTGACACAAAAAAACGGGAACTTTTTAACAATTCAATAAAACCAAGAGTGATGGAAGAAAAATATTTTATTCATAGTAACTGAAACCTTAAACCATGCCATTTAAGAAACAATGATGGAATTTTCATTTTTTAAAAATTACTTCCTGTAAATGGCGTCCTCCTGTACGAATGCATTCTTGAAATCTGCTGTTGAGATTCCTCATTGACCGCTGCAACATCTCAGCTGGGATACTGTGAATTTCATCCTGAATTCTCTGTTTTAACTCATCCAGAGTTCTTGGTTGAGTCGTGTACACTTTACTCTTGAGATACAAGAAAAAATCACAAATGGACAAATCTGGCGATCTGGGGGGCCAGGGAACATTAACGAATCTTGAGATCACACGGTTACCGAACAATTCTCACACAGCCGCCAATGGTTACTAAAATGGGGGTGTGTTTACTTGCTCAAGGTCACTGTCTCGCAGTGCTGCCACTTGCTCATGTCTGCAATACGCACTTCAAAAATTCACGTTTTTTTGTAGATCTACTGTGATCTGTAAGTTGTGATGCACATGTATAAATGATAAACTAAGGTTTAATATTGTTAGCATTGCACTTATTTTACCAAAGAGTTTTCAGGTTGTTCATATTTGTTCATGTTATGCTCAAGTACAACTCATAGATGTAAACATTTTAAATACAGAATTTTAAGTGTATTTTTGCGTGTATTGTAGGATATGTAAGCATATTTAAGTGTATTTTTGCGTGTATTGTAGGATATGTAAGCATATTTAAGCGTATTTTTGCGTGTATTGTAGGATATGTAAGCATATTTAAGTGTATTTTTACGTGTATTGTAGGATATGTAAGCATATTTAAGTGTATTTTTGCGTGTATTGTAGGATATGTAAGCATATTTAAGTGTATTTTTGCGTGTATTGTAGGATATGTAAGCATATTTAAGTGTATTTTTGCGTGTATTGTAGGATATGTAAGCATATTTAAGTGTATTTTTGCGTGTATTGTAGGATATGTAAGCATATTTAAGTGTATTTTTGCGTTTATTGTAGGATATGTAAGCATATTTAAGTGTATTTTTGCGTGTATTGTAGGATATGTAAGCATATTTAAGTGTATTTTTGCGTGTATTGTAGGATATGTAAGCATTTTTAAGTGTATTTTTGCGTGTATTGTAGGACATGTAAGCATATTTAAGTGTATTTTTGCTTGTATTGTAGGATATGTCAGCATATTTAAGTGTATTTTTGCGTGTATTGTAGGATATGTAAGCATATTTAAGTGCATTTTTGCGTGTATTGTGGGATATTTAAGCATATTTAAGTGTATTGTGGGATATTTAAGCATATTTAAGTGTATTTTTGCGTGTATTATAGGATATGTAAGCATATTTAAGTGTATTTTTGCGTGTATTGTAGGATGTGTAAGCATATTTAAGTGTATTTTTGCGTGTATTGTAGGATATGTAAGCATATTTAAGTGTATTTTTGCGTGTATTGTAGGATATGTAAGCATATTTAAGTGTATTTTTGCGTGTATTGTAGGATATGTAAGCATATTTAAGTGTGTTTTTGCGTGTATTGTAGGATATGTAAGCATATTTAAGTGTATTTTTGCGTGTATTGTAGGATTTGTAAGCATATTTAAGTGTATTTTTGCGTGTATTGTTGGATATGTAAGCATATTTAAGTGTATTTTGCGTGTATTGTAGGATATGTAAGCATATTTAAGTGTATTTTTGCGTGTATTGTAGGATATGTCAGCATATTTAAGTGTATTTTTGCGTGTATTGTAGGATATGTAAGCATATTTAAGTGTATTTTTGCTTGTATTGTAGGATATGTCAGCATATTTAAGTGTATTTTTGCGTGTATTGTAGGATATGTAAGCATATTTAAGTGTATTTTTGCGTGTATTGTGGGATATTTAAGCATATTTAAGTGTATTGTGGGATATTTAAGCATATTTAAGTGTATTTTTGCGTGTATTATAGGATATGTAAGCATATTTAAGTGTATTTTTGCGTGTATTGTAGGATATGTAAGCATATTTAAGTGTATTTTTGCGTGTATTGTAGGATATGTAAGCATATTTAAGTGTGTTTTTGCGTGTATTGTAGGATATGTAAGCATATTTAAGTGTATTTTTGCGTGTATTGTAGGATTTGTAAGCATATTTAAGTGTATTTTTGCGTGTATTGTTGGATATGTAAGCATATTTAAGTGTATTTTGCGTGTATTGTAGGATATGTAAGCATATTTAAGTGTATTTTTGCGTGTATTGTAGGATATGTCAGCATATTTAAGTGTATTTTTGCGTGTATTGTAGGATATGTAAGCATATTTAAGTGTATTTTTGCTTGTATTGTAGGATATGTCAGCATATTTAAGTGTATTTTTGCGTGTATTGTAGGATATGTAAGCATATTTAAGTGTATTTTTGCGTGTATTGTGGGATATTTAAGCATATTTAAGTGTATTGTGGGATATTTAAGCATATTTAAGTGTATTTTTGCGTGTATTATAGGATATGTAAGCATATTTAAGTGTATTTTTGCGTGTATTGTAGGATGTGTAAGCATATTTAAGTTTATTTTTGCGTGTATTGTAGGATATGTAAGCATATTTAAGTGTATTTTTGCGTGTATTGTAGGATATGTAAGCATATTTAAGTGTGTTTTTGCGTGTATTGTAGGATATGTAAGCATATTTAAGTGTGTTTTTGCGTGTATTGTAGGATATGTAAGCATATTTAAGTGTATTTTTGCGTGTATTGTAGGATATGTAAGCATATTTAAGTGTATTTTGCGTGTATTGTAGGATATGTAAGCATATTTAAGTGTATTTTTGCGTGTATTGTAGGATATGTAAGCATATTTAAGTGTATTTTTGCGTGTATTGTAGGATATGTAAGCATATTTAAGTGTATTTTTGCGTGTATTGTAGGATATGTAAGCATATTTAAGTGTATTTTTGCGTGTATTGTAAGATATGTACGCATATTTAAGTGTATTTTTGCGTGTATTGTAGGGTATGTAAGCATATTTAAGTGTATTTTTGCGTGTATTGTGGGATATTTAAGCATATTTAAGTGTATTGTGGGATATTTAAGCATATTTAAGTGTATTTTTGCGTGTATTGTAGGATATGTAAGCATATTTAAGTGTATTTTTGCGTGTATTGTAGGATATGTAAGCATATTTAAGTGTATTTTTGCGTTTATTGTAGGATATGTAAGCATATTTAAGTGTATTTTTGCGTGTATTGTAGGATATGTAAGCATATTTAAGTGTATTTTTGCGTGTATTGTAGGATATGTAAGCATTTTTAAGTGTATTTTTGCGTGTATTGTAGGATATGTAACCATATTTAAGTGTATTTTTGCATGTATTGTAGGATATTTAAGCATATTTAAGTGTATTTTTGCATGTATTGTGGGATATTTAAGCATATTTAAGTGTATTGTGGGATATTTAAGCATATTTAAGTGTATTTTTGCGTGTATTATAGGATATGTAAGCATATTTAAGTGTATTTTTGCGTGTATTGTAAGATATGTAAGCATATTTAAGTGTATTTTTGCGTGTATTGTAGGGTATGTAAGCATATTTAAGTGTATTTTTGCGTGTATTGTGGGATATTTAAGCATATTTAAGTGTATTGTGGGATATTTAAGCATATTTAAGTGTATTTTTGCGTGTATTGTAGGATATGTAAGCATATTTAAGTGTATTTTTGTGTGTATTGTAGGATATGTAAGCATATTTAAGTGTATTTTTGCGTTTATTGTAGGATATGTAAGCATATTTAAGTGTATTTTTGCGTGTATTGTAGGATATGTAAGCATATTTAAGTGTATTTTTGCGTGTATTGTAGGATATGTAAGCATTTTTAAGTGTATTTTTGCGTGTATTGTAGGATATGTAACCATATTTAAGTGTATTTTTGCATGTATTGTAGGATATTTAAGCATATTTAAGTGTATTTTTGCATGTATTGTGGATATTTAAGCATATTTAAGTGTATTGTGGGATATTTAAGCATATTTAAGTGTATTTTTGCGTGTATTATAGGATATGTAAGCATATTTAAGTGTATTTTTGCGTGTATTGTAGGATATGTAAGCATATTTAAGTGTATTTTTGCGTGTATTGTAGGATATGTAAGCATATTTAAGTGTATTTTTGCATGTATTGTAGGATATTTAAGCATATTTAAGTGTATTTTTGCGTGTATTGTAGGATATGTAAGCATATTTAAGTGTATTTTTGCGTGTATTGTAGGATATTTAAGCATATTTAAGTGTATTTATAGTAACCATTGGTGGCTGTGCGAGAACTGTTCGGTAACCGTGTGATCTCAAGATTCGGTAACGTTCCCTGGCCCCCTAGATCGCCAGATTTGTCCGTTTGTGATTTACAATACACTTAAATATGCTTACATATCCTACAATACATGCAAAAATACACTTAAATATGCTTACATATCCTACAATACATGCAAAAATACACTTAAATATACATACATATCCTACAATAAACGCAAAAATACACTTAAATATGCTTACATATCCTACAATACACGTAAAAATACACTTAAATATGCTTACATATCCTACAATACACACAAAAGTACACTTAAATATGCTTACATATCCTACAATACACGCAAAAATACACTTAAATATGCTTACATATCCTACAATACACGCAAAAATACACTTAAATATGCTTACATATCCTACAATACACGCAAAAATACACTTAAATATACATACATATCCTACAATACACGTAAAAATACACTTAAATATGCTTACATATCCTACAATACATGCAAAAATACACTTAAATATGCTTAAATATCCTACAATACACGCAAAAATACACTTAAATATGCATACATATCCTACAATACACGCAAAAGTACACTTAAATATGCTTACATATCCTACAATACACGCAAAAATACACTTAAATATGCTTACATATCCTACAATACACGCAAAAATACACTTAAATATACATACATATCCTACAATACACGTAAAAATACACTTAAATATGCTTACATATCCTACAATACATGCAAAAATACACTTAAATATGCTTAAATATCCTACAATACACGCAAAAATACACTTAAATATGCATACATATCCTACAATACACGCAAAAGTACACTTAAATATGCTTACATATCCCACAATACACGCAAAAATACACTTAAATATGCTTACATATCTTACAATACACGCAAAAATACACTTAAATATGCTTACATATCCCACAATACACGCACAAATACACTTAAATATACTTAAGTATCCTACAATACACGCAAAAATGCACTTAAATATGCTTAAATATCCTACAATACACGCAAAAATACACTTAAATATGCTTACACATCCTACAATACACGCAAAAATGCACTTAAATATGCTTAAATATCCTACAATACACACAAAAATACACTTAAATATGCTTAAATATCCTACAATACACGCAAAAATACACTTAAATATGCTTAAATATCCTACAATACACGCAAAAATACACTTAAATATGCATACATATCCTACAATACACGCAAAAGTACACTTAAATATGCTTACATATCCTACAGTACACTCAAAAATACACTTAAATATGCTTACATATCCTACAATACACGCAAAAATACACTTAAATATGCTTACATATCCTACAATACATGCAAAAATACACTTAAATATGCTTACATATCCTACAATACACGCAAAAATACACTTAAATATGCTTACATATCCTACAATACACGCAAAAATACACTTAAATATGCTTACATATCCTACAATACACGCAAAAATACACTTAAATATGCTTACATATCCTACAATACACGCAAAAATACACTTAAATATGCTTACATATCCTACAATACACGCAAAAATACACTTAAAATTCTGTAATTAAAATGTTTACATCTATCAGTTGTACTTGAGCATAACATGAACAAATATGAACAACCTGAAAACTCTTTGGTAAAATAAGTGCAATGCTAACAATATTAAACCTTAGTTTTTCATTTATACATGTGCATCACAAGTTACAGATCACAGTAGATCTACAAATACACAAAACATTAAATAACAGGGAGAATATTAGTAAAGTTCCACATACTTCAGATATTCACATTTTTTTGTAGAAGACTAGTCTGTAAATGTGAATATTTTTGTGTAATTTTACTTTTTTTATGCTAAAAGAGACAAATTTGCAGTCTTCATTATTTATAGTTTACTATGATAGTATTTTACTGGTCTGATCCACTTTAGATTTAATTGACCTAAAATGATTTTAACATCCTTGATTGTTAATATTTTCAATGTAAATTTTTGCATTTGACAAATTCATCCCAGGGGCCGGATTGAAACCTTTGGCGGGCCGGATTTGGCCCCTGGGCCGCATGTTTGACACCTGTGTGTTCGCTGAAGTTCTAGTAGAATTGTGCTAAATGCGTTTAATTGCTATCAAAATGTGATCTGGGTGTAAAGCGGCAGTGTCACTGGTGTTCTTAGCTCATCCTCATTTTGAAATAAAAACCTCATTTGAACTATTATAAACTATATATAAAATATCTAAAAATACTCATATATACAAAATAAATACGCCAGGCAAAATAAGCCAACTAGCAGCTTTAACACCATTTTTTTCTGTATAAATTTAGTTTCACTACTTTTATTCTGGAAGTATTTTGTTGTAGATCGGTCTTACTTTCAATGACAATAATAACCTTTCAGTCATAGAATAAATGTTGCCTTTCAGTCCACATCAGTAGATTTAGATGTGCTGATTTGCTAAGCACTTGGTAGAAATGTAGTTTTTTTTTTTTTTTATCACATTAAATCTATCAGGAGTAAAAAGGGGGAAAGGCCTAATCGGTGACATGAATCTGCTGCATTTGCTCGTATTTTCTGTCGGATTTTTCCAGCAGGCAGCCTCAGAAGTTGCGTCCCAAATATCAAGCACATCAGATGAGAACAGATCTCCCCAGACACCGGGCTGCGGGACTCGGGAATAGCAGGGTGTCGACCTTCTCCCAGCAGGATGTTGATGAGTTTCTGCCAACATGAGTACTCTCTCTACTGCGAATACAACTCACATGGGAAAAAAAAAAAAATCACATTTTTACAACATCACTTCAAGACAATAAACAATACATGTTTGCAGCCAATTAATCATATTTCTGTCCGATGCTACATTGAATGCCAGAGCGATGATTGAACGACACTTGCCTACGCTGCTTATTTTTCAGATTTTTTGGTGTAATAGTTCAAGTGATGTTTTTATTTCAAAATGAGGATGAGCTCAGAACACCAGTAACACTGTCGCTTTACACCCACTTCATTTGGGTTTTTGATTAACCCTTTAACCCCTCACAGCAAAAATTGGAGAGTTGAATCAACTCCCACAGAATTGATTTTAACTCTTTTTCAGAGTTTATATAGGTCCACACTTCACAGAGTTAAATTAACATTTTCATTGGAGTTAATTATTTAACACTATGCCAGAGTTGCCATTTTAACTCAGAAACCTGAGTTAACTTAACACTGACTGATTTAACTACCAACACTCACAAGAGTTCATAAATGGTAAATGGACTGAACTTATATAGCACATTTTCTACACCTTCACGGTGCCCAAAGTGCTTTACAATTCCTCACATTCACCCATTCACACACACTCATACACCACACAGCAAAAATTGGAGAGTTGAAATTTCAGGGTTAAACATTTGAGAGTCAATTTTCACTCTCAAAGTGTAGTTTTAACTCACTGTGAGTTAAATGTCACTCAGAGTTGGGGTTAATGAAAAGAGTTAGTCAAGCCTGTGGAAATTAACTCAGGAAAAGTGTTGTTTTGCGTCTCTCCAGTGTTAATTTGCCTGGCCCCTGCATTTCAAACCAGGTGAACCTGTGCAATTTCTATCAGACTGTCACTGTCAGAGAGAAAAAAGAGGAAAAATTAATTTTCTAAAAGAAAAAAAAAAAAAAGCATCAGCTTTCTTTGAATCATCCTGTTCACATTGAATTTTAAGTCATTTTTAATGGATTCACTTTTTTTATGTTTAAAATTAACACTACTTTCAGAGTGAAAATTAAGTCAAATGAGTGTTATTTTTGTTACTTTCATGGTGTTAATTTAACTCTGTTTGAGATAAAGGAGAAACTCTGACAGTGTAAATAATAAATCCATATGGGTTCATATGGTTTTTTTTAATTTTTTTTTTGGAAAATGTATTTTTCCTCTTTTTTTCTCTCTGACAGTGACAGTCTGATAGAAATTGCACAGGTTCACCTGGTTTGAAATGCAGGGGCCAGGCAAATTAACACTGGAGAGACGCAAAACAACACTTCTCCTGAGTTAATTTCCACAGGCTTGACTAACTCTTTTCATTAACCCCAACTCTGAGTGACATTTAACTCACTGTGAGTTAAAACTACACTTTGAGAGTGAAAATTGACTCTCAAATGTTTAATCCTGAAATTTCAACTCTCCAGTTTTTGCTGTGGCTGGCGAGTCTGTGAGCGTTTTGAATGCATGATTTATTTGTAATATTCATAAAAATGTAACCATTTACTCAGTAGGCAAAATTTCCAAACGTGTGGATAGAATAGACCTTGTTCTTTCCGTATATTTCTGAGCATGCTCAGTACACCCCCCACCACCTGTAGAATGGGGATAAAACACAGTGCAATGACTGAGACCGACTCATTATAAAAAACAGACAGTTTTTTTTTTTTTTTTTTTTTTACATTGTTTTCCTTGTGTTTTTTTTGTTTTGTTTTGTTTTTTGTTTTTAGTGTGTTTTTGCTGAGTTTTGACCATGTAACTGCTTTCTGGAGTTCAACCAGGTGCCAAAAAGCAGCTAGACTGACTTGACCATTACAAAACTACTGGGCTAAAATTCAAATCCTTGTCGTTGTTCAGTGTGTTCCAGTTCACAGTTCACGTTCAACATCCTAAATCTCTTATTGATGTACATTCTTAGTGCCTTATTTAGTAAAAACCTGTCAAACTTCCATTCCTCTCTTTGTCTTTTCTGTTATTCCACCTGTTTTGACCCTAAAACACACAGTAAAATAAAACCACTGAAGAAAAGGAACACAAACACATACTCAAAGTAGCTTTAATGACACTGAAACAGACGACAATACACAGCAGAACATTTACCTGGAATAATGTCTTCGGGGTTAAAAGGTTAAAATAAACATGAAATATTCTCTCCTAATCCACTAACCCATTGTAACTATTTTACATTGTTTTATTGTTCTTTTTGCACTATGAAGTTAGTGCATATCCTTCAAATCGCTGATTTTAAGATCACACAGTACAAAATAATTATTGAGTAGGACAACTGGTTAAAAAATAGGATTCATACCAAAAAAAAAAAAAAAAAAAGATAATAAAAATCACATCTCTTGGGCGAAGCTTTCATAACTTTCGTCACACAATTGTGCAGCAAGGTCGACCTACAGCTGAACTCCAATGCAGTCAAGAGTTTCTTTCTGCTCTTTTATTTGAAAGTTCATACTTGAACTACATTTCTGTCTTTTGTTCTGCCACAGAAGCTAAAAAAGTGTTAACTGAAAGGTTTTGTTTGAGGCTTTTATATTTTTACATTGTCCTTACAACACTGAATCCAGTAGTAAGTATTCACATTCATTACTGAGGTAGAAGTGTAAATACTAGGGTTAAAAAAGACTTCAGTAGAAGTTAAAGTATCAACTCAAGCTTTATACTCCAGTGAAAGTATAAAAGTACTGGTTTTAAAACTACGTTAAGTATGAAAATGAATGTAAGGGGGAAAATGCTATTAGGACAAAAGCTTAGGCGGTGCCACAGGGGCCTATAGTGCACTACCCCACCTCCCAAAAAACATTTATCTAAAGGACATAATGACGATAATGTTATATTAAAATGTAAATGTTGAAACATTTGGGATGCACGAGTCTACCTGTTTCAGCGTATATATGCACATTGAAAATGAACACATTTTAGTCCAATGTAAATGTATTAAAGATCCATATATGATAACTAGTTGAATATAAGTATTGGAATGGTGCAAAAAGTCAGGTGTGCTGGCTTGGATTTTTTTTTGCTTGAATGATGACAAGCCAGAATGAAACAGGAGTAACGAGGCTATTTTTATAAAAGTAAGGAGTAGAAAGTACAGAGAATTGTGTGAAACTGTAAGTAGAAGTAAAAAGTCAGCTGAAACATAATGACTCCAGTAAAGTATAAATAACCAAAAAGGTAACAAAGTATTTGTACTTCATTACTTGGCACCTCTGGTTGAATGTAGTATGAAAGGCCAGTATGGACAAAGTAAAAAAAAAAAAAAAATTACTCCACATGTCACATTTAATCGAATTTACATTTCAAGTTAAATAATTTAAGACATACTGTATATATGTATGAATATGAATAACAATTTAAATAAAAATTATGATTTCTCAAACCTATATTTGCTCAAATGTTTAATGCTTCATTACCTGAAGATAAGTGAAGTGAACTCCGATGTCATCACACAGAAACACAGATAAAAATATTTTTACTTGGTATTTACAGGTCATAAATTTGTCCTTGGCCTGTGTGCAATTTTCCATCATTCACTCAAAACAATACAAATAGTCAAATTAAACACATAACACATGAAACACAACTCAACGATGATGTCATGATTCAACTAAGGCGGCTACAAAACCTGAAGAACTCAGGAACTTTGTCCACGAAACACCCCTATATACCTATGTCTGTGCATTTTGTTCTTTTTTGTGCATGTATGTGTATATTTTGTATAGGGATGGGAATTGTTAAGAATTTAACGATTCCGATTCCATTATCGATATTGCTTATCGATCCGATTCCTTATCGATTCTCATTGGGTGAGGGAATAAAAGAGTACAAACGGGTGTGTTTGCATTAACTGTCTTTTATATTTCCATCTCTGCAGAAAAAATATAACATACAGTATGTACAAATAATAACAGATGACGCCGGGCCACTTCATGGAGGGGGGGGGGGCTGTGAAAGTGAAAATACAGACGCTTTACTAATTCCTCTATTACCGCATTTCTACTACATGGAACTGGGTCGACTCGACTCGGCTTGTCTCCCGTTGTTGTGCACCTCATTTCCTTTCCCTTCTTACCTTCAGAAACTTGTATTTGAGGAGTTACGATGTTTGTTGTCCACACCGGAACCGGCCCGACGCTCACTCTGCCGCTACATTCACAAGTGCCGCTGAGTATCAAATATGTGACATTCCTGTAAATGATTCACATGCTGTGGACAAATGTTTGAGGATATTGGAGGGATTCCACCCTTTTGAAGACATGGAAGCTTTGACAGTGTTCCAAGTAAGTGGACCTGGTGTCATCTGTTTAGACCGTTTCTGCCTCAACACCATGTTGGCTACGTTCTGACCAAAACAATGCAGCGTACGTGTGACATCATCGCGCATGCACAACGAAGGCAGAATCGTTAAGCAGGCAGGCAAACGATTTCAAGGAATCGAGCTACTGGGAACCAGTTCTCAAAAAAGAACCGGTTCTCGATTCCCATCCCTAATTTCGTATGTGATGACTTAACACTCCCATCAGCCTCAGCTGTATTTTCTATTTTGTGTGAATTTAACAGTGTTAGCATGTGAGTGGGCTATCAGTGTTGTTGAAACTGTGTTTTTATGAAGTCTCAAGTAAATTTGAAGTGAACTTTAGTGAAGTATCAATAAAGAAAAACAGACAATGTAAGCTGTGTGTTTCTATAAATTGGTTGGACTGGAATGTGCATGATATCTTCCTAAGGTGGTACAGACTAGGTTACATGTGCAGAGTAGAGTCTACCACATTTACTGTTTAACATTTTTTTCATGGATGGAGACAGAACTAATTTGGTGTCCTCATCAGTCTGCACTACCTGTTCTGCTCTACATTATAGTATATTCTTCATGGGAACATCTGGGGTATATCAGGTATCAGTCATCTGATCAGTCAGTGTTTCCATTTCCTTTCTTTTCTCTTTTTACTGCCGCCAAGGAGGTTATGTTTTCATCAGGGTTTGTCTGTCTGTCTATTAGCAAGATAACTCCAAAAGTTATGGGCGGATTTTGATGAAATTTTCAGGAAATGTTGATACTGGCACAATGAACAAATGATTAAAATTTGGTGGTGATCAAGGGGCGGGGGGGCTGATCTGCCTTGGTGGAGGTCTGTGCTCTCTGAGTGTTTCTTTTAGCATTTTTGCCATATCCATAATTATGTTTTAAATGCAAAACCTCAAAATGCACGAGAACACTTGCCTTTTCATTAGGGATGCTCCGATACCAATACGAGTATCGGCATCGGCTCCGATACTCAGTGTGTGTACTCGTAAAAGTAATCTGATACAAATGCACCGATACCACTTACAGCCGTTTGACATTCCCAGTTCAGTGCAGCAGGTACGCAGCGGTGGAATAATGTGTGGGGGGTGTGAAGAGTGTGGAGATTTTTCAAAATAAATGACGGTGATAAAAGTAACGCTGACTGCAAGTAACGTTAAAGACACAGACAGATACGGACGCGGCGTTCTGTCCGTCCTCTGCGTACATTTCGTCCATTTACCAGGTGCTCGCGGATGCATAAACAGAATGAGAATGCCAGTGGGTGTACGGAGCGGTGCGGACCGCCGCCAACAGAAGTGAAAACGAAACTTCTGGCTCATTTCTCTTTTCTCTACCTGCTGAAGCTAAGCTGTTAAACCTTACCGCTGAAAACGCTGCAATATTAGTATCACATTAGTGTTACCTCTGTCGTCTCCATGTTTGTTATTACTGACTTTCTTCTTCTTCTCAAAAAACTTTTCTCTTCTTCGTGGTATTTGTCCAGTATGGTTAATTAAGAGCGGCGCCCCCTGGTGGATTAATTGAAAAACGCTCATTCCAACACATTAAATGTCAGTAGCAGCACTTTGTTCCAGTCAGACTAATGACAACGACAATAAAGCACATTTACAAAAGGAACTAAGAACTGGAATGGGATTATTAAGTACTCGTATCAATACTCGGTATCAGCAAGTACTCAAATGTAAGTACTTGTACTCGGTCTGGAAAAAAGTGGTATCGGTGCATCCCTACTTTTCATGTTAGCATTTAGCTCAGAACACTGTTGGACTTCAGCATAGTTTTACAGAGCTCCTGTTTGGACATTAGACACGTTTGTCTTGTTCAAGCACATTCGTGGAAAGTATCCTTAGTTTATCCTTTTTTTTTCCACCCAGTCATCTCCTGTTTTTCACTTTACACTTATCTCCTGTATGGACTCATCCTCGTAGTAACCTGACAACTGTTAGTGGAATATTCCCTCTCCTTTGAGCTGTCTCCTCCCTGATAAATGCGTTGCTCTATGTTTACGAGCTAGTCGCTAGCGTTGCTCGCTGGGCAGGGAACGTACTGGGAGTTTATCAGATCTTTTAATTGGAAACCGCCGCCTGCTGCTGCGGTGAACGAGATTAATGAAAGAGGTCAGGAGGAACCCAAACAATAATGCTCCTCACTTCATAAACTAACTTCATGAACTTTTACTTTTGCTTTTAAAATTGCCACCTTAACCTGTTCCCCACGCTATTACTACTACTACTACTACTGCTGCTGCTGCTGCTGCTGCTGTTCCCACCACCCACGTTGAAAGCGCTCATCCGTGAGGCGTTCAGTGAAACTTGGGTAATCTACCTCCCTCGTCGTCTTGTGTTTCGGGATGTGATTACAAAACGGTGATGATATAGCAGTGTTTACAGGAAAATGCATTTCCCGGTTGATATTTCCCTTAAAATCCCATTACCTAGCGCGGAACCATTTCCCTCTCTCTGCCTCTGTTTCTCACCCACACCCACTAACCTGCCTCCCCTCCCCTCTTTCCTCACACTGGCTCACTCACAGTACACTCAATTACGCAGCACTTGATCATCAAGGCTTCGCATATAACACCCTCTCATCGCCTTGACGCTCGTTCTCCATCACACGTACACACTGCCGCTACTTAATCATTCCATGGCACACACACACACGCACACACAGTTATCAACCTCTTATCGTTTGGAGTGGTGTACTGCGGGTTGGAGTTGTGATATTAGTCTCATTAAAGCAGCCACTAATTACTGAGGCCTGAGAGACAACAGAGGAAACAATAATAAGAGGAAGTCTGGATGTGAAGTCCGCCGAGACTCTGCTGCTACTGCTGCTGCTGCTGCTTTCTGCACTGAAGTGGCAGCTGGTGGAGTGTGTCTCATTATACACACACACACACACACACACACATGCACACACATATGCACAGTGATATGGGAGCTTATACGATATACACACTGACATAAACTACAAACTGAAACATACGCCATGCCCATACCCCACCCAGCATGTCCATGTGGGCCCCAGAAGGGTTACTTTTGGGCTGCACATAAGGGTCCCATGTGGGTTTGTCCACAGTTTCCATGGTGACCCCACATCATGTTTGCCCATACTGAATGAGAATCAGAGATCTGAATATCTCATCTTATTTATTCTTCACACTATTTATCCCACGATATTTATCTTTCATGTCATTTGCACTACTTCTCATGTTATATTTGTACTACTTAAATTATATGTTTTACAAATATCTTAGTTTGCAAAATTTGTAATATTTTAAATGTAAATAACTGTGCCTTTTACTGATATTTGTTGTTGTTTTACTGATATTTGTTGTCTGTCTGTAAATTCTTGCAGTGAACCTCAGAGCTTTGCTTCAGTTTCGTTGTACTCACTGTAAAAAAAAAAAAAAAAAAAAAAAAAAAAATCTGTAATTTAACAGAAATTTAACTGTTTATTTGCAGATTTTTCCTGTATTTTTAAGATACAGGAAAATATCAATGAAATTACAAAAATAGACTGTGATTTTACATGTCAAATGTAAAAAAAAACATGAAAAAACTGTAACTGTGAATAACCATAAAATTTCTGTTTTTTTAACAGAAAATGTTTCTTTTTTTCACAGAAAAATAGTTAAAATACATTTGCAAATTTATCATAATTTCACAAATATTTATTTTCTATTTATGAGATTAAACTGTTAATTTAAAGTTTAATACTGTAAAAATAAATAAATAAATAAATAATAATAATAATAATAATAATAATAATAATAAAACAAGATAAAATTACTGACAATTAACCGTAAAATAAGTATTTGTTCTGTAAGTTGAACAAAACTTGTTTGTTAATTGACAAATATCTTGTGTAATTACGGGAGGTTTCACAACAAAAATGTTGAGTAAATGTATTTTTGTGAATGTATAACATGTATAAGCACTGATAAACTGTCCAAATATAGTTTTTATCAGTGGATTGTACAACTTAGTCTCACTGAAAATTATTTATATATATATATATATATATATATATATATATATATATATATATATATATATATATATTGATAGGTAATTTGATTATTTTAAGACATGGAAATTTTCTTTATTAAACATTAAGAAGTCAAAAAAATATGCAAAATCTCATGTAAAGTTAGGGCCAAAAACTGTATTTTAATTATGGAAAATTACCATATTTTTTATGAGATGGTTATTTTCCATTATTTTACGGTATTTTCTCGGCACCCCAGCTGCTGATTTTTTTTTTTTCACTGTTTGTTACAATGACACCAAAGAGATTCTGATTTTGATTCTGATTCTGATATGGGCAAATACATGTGGGGCCACCATGGAAACTGTAGACAAACCCACATAGGACCCTTATATGCAGCCCAGCTGTAACCCTTCTGGGGCCCACATGGACGTGCTGGGTGGGACATAAGCATGCGTCCATACACATCCATGTGCTGGACAGTATATAATACACACACAGTCACATCATATGCATGTGCATGTGCAGTATAGACACAATAAGAAACCAGCCTGCAGGAGCACACACATAAAACAAAGCAGTCTAATACGCCTTTTGCCAATGATCCGGTACGTTAAAGACACATGAATAGCTGCTTTTAGTGTGATAGGACTGAGGCCTGTATCTGGTGATGCAGTGCATTTGACATAAGTCAAGTCAACACAGTAGGACTCAAGGCCATACTGAATCAATTCAATTAGAAGCTTTAATTTGATTCCTGCGCTTCCTCGTCAGCAAGAAGAAAATTTAACTGAAAAAGAAAAAGTGCAGTTTTCAATTCACATATTTGTTTCTGTTGTACTGCAGAGCGGTATTGGATTATGGAGATCTAAACAGAACACTTGGTCTTTTCACAGCAAAAATTGGAGAGTTGAAATTTCAGGGTTAAACATTTGAGAGTCAATTTTCACTCTCAAAGTGTAGTTTTAACTCACTGTGAGTTAAATGTCACTCAGAGTTGGGGTTAATGAAAAGAGTTAGTCAAGCCTGTGGAAATTAACTCAGGAGAAGTGTTGTTTTGCGTCTCTCCAGTGTTAATTTGCCTGGCCCCTGCATTTCAAACCAGGTGAACCTGTGCAATTTCTATCAGACTGTCACTGTCAGAGAGAAAAAAGAAGAAAAATAAATTTTCTAAAAAAAAATGCATCAGCTTTCTTTGAATCATCCTGTTCACATGGATTTTTAAGTCATTTTTAATGGGTTCACTTTTTTATGATTAAAATTAACACTACTTTCAGAGTGAAAATTAAGTAAAATGAGTGTTATTTTTGTTACTTTCATGGTGTTAATTTAACTCTGTTTGAGTTAAAGGAGAAACTCTGACAGTGTAAATAATAAATCCATATGAGTTAATTTAACCCAGGTCGGTGAGATTATGAAGGGCAGCTGTGGCTCAGTTGGTAGAGTGGGTCGTCCAATGACCAGAGGGTCAGCACTTTGAGTCCTGGCTCCGACTGTCCACATGTCAAAGTTGCCCGTGTGTGTGTGTGTGTGTGTGTGTGTAATTGTAAAGCACCTTGGTCACCATGAAGGTGTAGAAAATGCACTGTATACAGTAAGTTCAGTCCATTTACCATTTATAAACTCTTGTGAGTGTTGGTAGTTAAATCAGTCAGTGTTAAGTTAACTCAAGTTTCTGAGTTTAAAAAGGCAACTCTGGCATAGTGTTAAATAATTAACTCCAATGAAAATGTTCATTTAACTCTGTAAAGTGTGGACCTATATAAACTCTGAAAAAGAGTTAAAATCAGTTCTGTGGGAGTTGATTCAGCTCCCCAGCTTTTGCTGTGTTCACAGCCTTTTAACAAATCAACAAGATGCCCAAAGATGAAACTAAACCAGTCCTCCTGACGGCGGAAGCTTCACACTACATACATCAGATCACCAAAAATAGGTTCATAAAAAAATTTCAATTGCATTGTTTGTTTTTTTTCATGCCTAAAGAGGAATAAAAACCCTCTGGAAAAAAATCTTGATTAAGGTTCTCATAATTCATACATAAAAGGGTTAAAGCTAAAAAATTGCCCATAGGTGTGAATGTGAGGTTGACTGGTTGTTCGTCTCTATATGTCGGCCCTGCAATGACCTGGCGACACACCCCAGATGAACCATGGCTTCAGGTAGCTGGGATAGACTCCAGCAGAAGATGACAGACTGACTTTCATTTCAAAAAAGAACTGGAAGAATGGTCCAGTTCTGTTTCTCTTAAGTCAAGCTAAGACTTATCTTGACACTTTAAGTGCTACACTTGTAGTCCACTTCCTGTTACTTGTCAAACTTGTCCTACCACACTTTTCCCTTCCAGTCAACATTCCATGTGTATGTTCTGATCCAGCTGGTCCTTTCAGCAGTGATCTAATGTGTCTTACCCTCTTTGTTCTGTCAGTGTGTGTATTCTGGACAACTGTTGAGTCAGTAGTCTTCTCCATGATTGTGCTAGTGTGTACTGACCCAGACTGAGTATTCTGGTATTCAAAGTATTTACACCGTACAAATGTTGATTTATTGTTAAAACTAAATATTCTAATATTGTGAGAGATATTTATTTATTTTCCTTTTTTTCCACTGCAGGCCTTAACCCATACAGACCCAGTGGTACTTTTGTGGCTATTCCCACATCAGATTTTCTCTGTATACAACCTTTCTTAAGTGATTTATCACCATTTATTATTATATTATCCTCTGTATTTGGCACCTTTTCAGTGAAAATACATTACTGATCATGTACTCAGTGGCGGCACCAAGGGGGGGCATGGGGGGCCAAATGTCCCCCAGTCACAACCCTTGCCCCCCCAGTTGCCCCCCCACCCAGATTTGGGCAAATCTTTGGGAAAATTCGGGCAACAAAGAAACGTGAAAAATCCGTCAGTGAAAGCGTACATAACACATTTTGATACACTTATAATACAACCAGGCAGACAGCCCCCCCCTCCATGCACACATCTATAGAGGGTTCTCTCAAAGGCCAGCTGGTCACTGTCCAAAGCCCCACTGCTGCTCAAGAAGAGACTGAAGAGTAGGTCTAACATGCAGAGGTTGTTTCTTATGAATAATATAGTTCTAGGTTCATAATGATATGTGTGCCTTCAGTTCTGGAATGGATTAATACCTCCACTTGTATTGCATTCATCTTTCTTCTACATAAGAAATGTAAAGCAAAGAATTAGCACGAGTAGCATAAGGACTAGTTTTTTATGTTTTGAACCCACCTATTTTTTACAAATAGTTTTGTTAACTGTTCAGGTCGGTTTTATCACTCAATTTAAATTTCTGCTAGAAGATTATACTGGTCAGTATGAAAGTGTACCTAAGCCTACAGATGTTGTCAGTGATTTTATACATGTGCATGTAATGGAAGCCATTGTATACATACGTTATGTTTGATTAGTTGGTTAGGCTATTAGTTTTATTTTGTTTTCAACATTTATTAACTTGCATACATTGGCATTGCTGTTTGTTTGCTGCATGTTTTTCTGATGTGTTTAGAGAAATAAATGAAAGTAGATTGTACCTATTAAATAATCAGAACAGAAAGTCTGAGTTGTTCATGCTTTAGTTTTTAACAAATACCTTGAATACATTAAGTATTACCTGACTTTACCTAAAATTGTCCTCTATATAAAGTGTAACGGATAGTGCCGCCACTGCATGTACTTAAATCACCATTCTGATATTACATGTGGGGGTTATTACATCAAAAACAGAGAAAACTTCAGAAAAAGTGACTTTTGCAGTAAAATATAGTATCAGCTGACTGTAAAAAGAAGCATCTCCAACAACTGACAATTAACAAAGCACGTGGGTTTTACTGGTGAATCAATGTTGTAGAAGATGACGATGTTTCCACGTTCACTACGGAGCCTCTGAACGTCCAAATGGGTCATATCTGATGACCATGAAAAGCTGACAAACTAATTATTTACATGGATTGATAGGTTTAGTGGATCAACAGATCAGTTGCCGATTTGAGTTGCCAGTGGCTGTTTGGGTGTTTATGATTAATTATCAAAATTAAAATTAATAAATATTTTAGTGTGTAAGTAGTGAGTCAACACATACATTTGACACTTTGTGAACTTTTATGGAATTTTCACATTTGAGATTGACTCTATGAGTTATCCAGTTTTAAATGATGCAGAGACATTATATAAACACTTGTCTGTTTCAGCCCATGTTAAATCCAGTGTTTGTGCATATGTTGCCTTCATGGGGATGCATTGATATTAGTGCTGTCAAACTGTAAAAAAAATTTAATCAGATTAATCACAGGGTTGCTGTGGATTAATTCTGATTAATCACGATTAAATATCATTCATTTTTAATCTATATTAATCGTATTTCATTTTGCATTAACAAACAGACTCAAGAAAGAAGGGAATATATATGGGTGCTTCTATGAAACTGGGTACATGTTGGTATCTGGCACTTTTCCAGCTTTTTAGACCCAAAAATGAAAGAGAAATTTAGACATATTTCCCCCTGGGATGTACCTAATGATGACTTCAGATAAATGCAAAAAAAAACCATATACTCTTGCTCTGAGCCATCCCAAAATTAATGAATTTTGAATCAAATATTGGGTCCAAAAATAGGACCAAAATTTGGAACATGAAAAACTACCTAGCTCTCAGTGCGTTTTATTTTGAAAACATGGCTTGAAATGGTCTAATATATCACTATAAATAAAGACACTGTGTTACATTTGATGATCCTAGTGGTTTTTCTAATCCAGACATGCAGGTTTTTCATGAATCTCAGTTTCATTCCAGGTTTTGTATATAACCCATCGTGTCCACTTGCATTACATACAGAACCTGCCCAGTTAAACACATATAAATCGTGAATGATTTTGCAACAGCGGTCATTTTTGTTAAACACTCTGCCTTGGATAATTACTTAAATTCCCAAAATGTACCTGTGAGAGAATAAAGAGATATTCAAAAAATAGTAGCATGTAATTTCAGTGTCCTTTTAACCGTGTTAAACGCAGATTTGTAAAATATAAAAATGTGTTCTACCTGAAAAATATTTTCTTTTTTTTTCTCAGTAACTATTTATTTTTAAAATAGACCCAAAGTGCTTCCAAACTTACTTCATAACATTAGTCTACATCTGGTTTAAATTTTTAGCCCCGTTTCATGTTTTTAGGACCAGTTTCATAGAAGCACCCATATGCACTTAACATGTTTATTAAACATCTTAAAGAGTTTCAACAAAACAACTTCAAACAACCATTCCATCTTGTTTTTGTTTTTTTTTTTGTCCTCATATTTCCATCCAGAGGTGTCTTCCATCTTTATGGGTTGGTTCTGCTGCCTGTCACTACCGGATCAACTGCCCATTTGCGCACATGTGACGCTAACTCTATTTGGACAAACTGCCCCAAATGCATTAGCAGACGTTCAGACTCATTCTCCGCTGCAGATGGGTTAATTGCGTAATTTTTTTAAAAAACCTTTTATTTAGATTTTTGCACAATATAAAACAGAACAAAACATCTGAGACAAGACATAAATAAAAAAATAAAGTACACCACATAGTATTATTATTGTGTTAAGGGTTAGTATATTTGGTTGATTCTGTCATGGGCTGTGCCATTTGTTCTGTTGTATTTTTGTAGTTTTTTGTTCTCTTCCTTGTGTGTGTGTGGGTGTGTTCTGTTTTCCCTCCAACAGATAGCAGTTGAAGGAAGATGAGCTGCAGGTGTGCTGTTGTTCTGCTGGCAGCAGCTGATTGAGGATAAGCTGCAGGAGTGGTGTTGGTGTGCTGGCTGAGTCTGATTGGTGCTTTGGAGTTGAGCCGGGAGGTTTAAAGGACAGATTTTCATTCCTCCCCGGACTCCTCTCATTCCATCCTCCCCTGTGTGCAGACCAGCCTTTTGTACATTTTTGTTAGAACTTTGTAAACCTTGTAATACAAGGAGGGAATCCTTTTCTTTAAGTTTTTGTCTGGTAAGACTGTTGTATTTTGGTTTCCTTCATTCTGTGTTTTGTAGAATATGATTCCCTTACCTGATTTAATTTTTCTTTTTTGTAAATAAATCTCTCATCCTGCAGTGCTATGGTTGCTGGTCATTTTTTTTGATAATTTGCCCTGTTTGTTAAGGGACATGGAGGGAGGGGAGTCTCACTTCATGTTGCGTCTCGGCAACCCCTAGACCGAGCGTAACAATTGTTACAAATATTATACTACATCTATAGATACATTGCCAAATATTGAAATATTCATATATTTGTATACATATGCACACATCTATATAAATACAAAACACCTCATGTCAGGGCTTATAAGAGCAATTCTTGTCAACAACCCAAAAAGTTTAATTATACAAATAGTCTTCGACCTTGTGCCATCTCTGCTTAAAAAGATCCATTTTCATTTGTAATGATGCGGTCATTCTTTCCATAGTGTACACTTGTTTCAGTCTTTGTTTCCATTCTATTACCATTGGTGATTTGACACTCTTCCAATTTACTGTTACTATGTTTTTAGCAATCAGTAGTAAATTATGTCAAATGTATCTCTGCTTTGAATTAAAATCATTGACCAGTATGACTCCAAGTAAATAGAACAAAACATTTGAAGGGACTTCTCTTTTTATAATTCTTTCAATTTCTTCTTTGATATTTTTCCAGTATATAAACAAGCTCGGACAGTCCCAAAATACGTGTGTATGGTCACCTGTTTTACCACAATTTCTTCAGCATAAAGCTGTAGATGGATCCTTGACAAAATAAGATAAAACCAAAGGAGTATGAAAAAATCTGGTCTTGAGTTTCCAATCAAATTCCCTCCACTGCTGACTATTGATGCCTTTATGACTAATATTACATAATTTGTCCCACAATTCGTCTTCTATAACAGTATTTGATTCCAATTCCCATTTTTCTTTGATAAATTGCATTCAAATTTTTAATCCAATTAATCATGATGATGGATTACTCCGTGTTAACGTATTAACTTCGACAGCCCTAACTGATATCGATTTATAAATCGTACCATTCCTACCACCACCTGCACAAATGACACGAAACCAGCACGACAGCAGCAAAGGAACACACACATATTTCCAAGTACTTGAATACACACAAGTACACATTCACAAACTCAATCTGGTACATGCACAGTCGATACACCCTGCTGAGCCGCATTATGTAATAAATTCCCATTATGTAATAAAAGTTCAAAATGTAATAAGAATGTCACGTCATCTTGTAATAAAGCTGCATTATGTAATAAACTGACGCATTTTGTAATAAACTACGCCACCGCATTATATAGTAAATTTTTTCACATTATGTAGTAAGTTATTACAATTTGAGAAATTTATTACAAAATGCACTTGACACATTTTTAATTTTAAAAAAAAATGTAATAACATGATTCATTATGTAATAACAATCCAAATTAATATCATTTCCGAGCAATTTAGAAGAAATTAGTCACAAGAGCTACAGGTAATGGAATCAGAACTTTAACCACACAGTTTAACCCTTTCATGCATACTGGTCACTACAGTGGACAGTTATTCTACAGCTGTTCTCTTGTATATTCGTGGATTTGTTTTTTTTTTGTTTTTTTTTAAACATATCTTTATTAAACTTCTAAGACACTACATGTCTTTTCTGACATGAATTGGTAACATTATGTAGATTTCTCCTGAGCATAAAACCCAGAATCACAACTCCTCCCCAGTTTTCACACAATTTATCAGTAAACACATGTTTCTGTGCATCAAAAATTAAACGTGTGGTGTCCAGCTGACTGGACATTTTTGCAACTTCATGAAAAATAGGTTCATAAGAATTTTTTTTTTTTTTTCATTATTATTTTTTTTTAATTTATTTTTAATTTGTATTTTTTTTTATTTTATTTATTCATTTTTAAAATTTATTTTTCAGAATAAAATTTTCAATTGCATTGTTTTTTTCATGCCTACAGAGGAATAAAAACACTCAGGAAAAAATTTTGATTAAGGTTCTCATAATTCATGCATGAAAGGGTTAGAGATTAATTTAGCACATTACATTTCCCTGAAAATAAAAATGTGTCAAGTGCATTTTGGAATAAACTTCTCAAATTGTAATAACTTACTATGTAATGCGAAAAAATTTACTACATAATGCATTGAGGTAGTTTATTACAAAATGCGTCAGTTTATTACATAATGCGGCTTTATTACAAGATGACGTGACATTCTTATTACATTTTGAACTTTTATTACATAATGCGGCTCAACACACCCCGATAGGTAAACACACACAATCTACACCTTATTTGTAGATGAAACACACACACACACACACACACCCACACACATAGTTCCTGCTTTATTATTTTTCCTTTAGTGGTGCCACGTTATTTAGAGAGCTTTATCAGACACACACACACACACATTTCTCTCGCACACACACACACATTTTTCTCACACACACTCATTCACTCTCTGTACAGCGTCTGCTAATTATGAATAATAAAGCGGAGGTTTAAATAATTGCCACAGCGGTCCTTTGGTGCCTTTCCAGCAGCTAAGTGGGTCACACTTGATGGAGCGTTTCCTTCCGATCCGTCCAACACTCAACCCACCCACCCCCCCCACACACACTCCCCCACTCCCCCATCTTCCCACAATAATAGCGAGGATGTCTTGGGAATTCAGTGGCATGACATCCCGCAGAAATTATCCAATATAGACAGGGAGTATTTTTGGCATGAAGCAAAGGTCTTCAAGCATGGGAATTCTCCGTGTGACATTTCCGTATTGTGTGGGGAAAATAAATCAGATTCCATTACGTTTGAGGGCACCCGTCACACTGGAAAGACTGTCGCTCTGATGTGATTTAGGGAATCATAGGAACGGAGAATTTCCTGAAAGAGGACTAAAATAATGAACGGGAAACACTGGGAATTCTCTGAAATCCAACGTATACCCATTTTCTTTGCAAAATATTCATCAACATACAATTCCCTTTGACAAAACCCTCAATTAGATTAGATACGTGAGGGAATTCTACAGTGTGACATCTGATTATGAGACATAGACCTACAGTGCATGTATGGTTTTCCATGAGTTGCATAATAATGACTGTAAAATGCATCAATTCTATTCCCATAGTATATGAATTTATAGCCACGCTTTGAAGTGAATAAAACTGGATCCCAAATTCCTATAGAGTATTTCAATATCCAAAGCATCCATATGTTTGGAGTTAATTTGGAGTTAAATTCTTAAATTTCCACTTCATCATGTCCCCTGTGTTGAAGGTGGGTATTATTTATAGCATTAAGCGGCTTCAGTTCTTGGCAGTTGAACACCAGATAATATGCCAATTCTCTGTAGTCACATGGTCTTATGTGTCGCCATATGCACACGGATTAAATGGTATTCAACGTTCATTCCTTCCCTAGACAACATTAATTACTGTTCGTGTTAGAATCCATATTGTTCCGTTCTATATATAACTAGCTCTTTTGATGTTGCTACTGTAATTCGCAAGCATTAAATTAAGTGTATATTTATGAAATCCCTGATGTATCTTGGATTGTTGATTTCCTTTCATAGATTAAGATACAATTTACTGATAAATGAGGGTCTAATCAGGGAATGGGGTACTATAATAGGAACGGCAGAAGCTTTTACCTGACAAGGAACTATGAAAGCTTCACACTAAACACTGTTAGCCTCATAGCATAACTGCCAAACTCTGACACAAATGGACAAAAGTATTGGGACACTTTGAATTTCAGGTGTTTCGTTGCTAATGGGGTCTGGGATACAAAACAATAAAAAAAAAAAAATCATAATATAGTTTTATATTGTGATAAATATCATATTGATTATTAATATTGATGTTTAAAGCTTAAATCAGCATGAACATGAACATTTTACAGTTGTAGACATGATGTGTCCCAATATTTTTGTCCATATAGTTTAGAAATATCAACATTTCTTTAAAGACACAAATGGACAAAAGTATTGGGACACTTTGAATTTCAGGTGTTTCGTTTCTAATGGGGTCTGGGATACTAAACAATAAAGAAAAAAAAATCATAATATAGTTTTATATTGTGATAAATACCATATTGATTATTAATATTGATGCTTATAGATTAAATCAGCATGAACATGAACATCTTACAGTTGTAGACATGATGTGTCTCAATATTTTTGTCCATATAGTTTAGAAATAATATTTCTTTAAAGACACAAATGGACAAAAATATTGGGACACTTTGAATTTCAGGTGTTTTGTTTCTAATGGGGTCTGGGATGCAAAACAATAAAAAAAAATCATAATATAGTTTTATATTGTGATAAATATCATATTGATTATTAATATTGATGCTTATAGATTAAATCAGCATGAACATGAACATCTTACAGTTGTAGACATGATGTGTCCCAATATTTTTGTCCATATAGTTTAGAAATATCAATATTTCTTTAAAGACACAAATGGACAAAAGTATTGGGACACTTTGAATTTCAGGTGTTTTGTTTCTAATGGGGTCTGGGATACTAAACAATAAAAAAAAATCATAATATAGTTTTATATTGTGATAAATATCATATTGATTATTAATATTGATGCTTATAGCTTAAATCAGCATGAACATGAACATCTTACAGTTGTAGAGACGATGTGTCTCAATATTTTTGTCCATATAGTTTAGGAATATCAATATTTCTTTAAAGACAAAAATGGACAAAAGTATTGGGACACTTTGAATTTCAGGTGTTTCATTTCTAATGGGGTCTGGGATACAAAACAATAATAAAAAATGTCATACTATAGTTTTATATTGTGATCAATATCATATTGATTATTAATATTGATGTTTATAGCTTAAATCAGCATGAACACGTAAACATCGTATAGTTGTAGGCATGATGTGTCCCAATATTTTTGTCCATATAGTTTAGAAATATCAATATTTCTTTAACCCTTTCATGCATAGTGGTCACTACAGTGGACAACTGATCAAAGGTGTTTTCTTATATATTTATGGATTTGTTTTTTTGTGCATCAATCCCATACGCTGCAATTCATACCATTACTGTAACTTTGCTGTTCTAGATAAACCTGATCTGCACTAACATGTTTGGATGTAAACAAAAAAAAATGCCAATTATTATTATTTTTTGCTTTTTTAAAATAAAAAAGTAGTTTTTGTTTTTTTGTTTTTTTCATATTATCTCCATGAAGTAATTAAAAGCTAGTATTAGAGTTTATTAAAATATGAGAAAACATCAGATTAGCAGCATTAAACATGTTTTTATTTCATAGTTTTTGCACAATATATCAATAAATACATGTTTCTTTGCTTCTAAAATGAAATGCATGGTGTCCAACTAAGTGGATATTTTTGTGACTCCATGAAAAATAGGTTCATAAAAAAAAATTCACTTGCATAGTTTTTTTGTTTGTTTGTTTTTTTCCTGCTGAGAGAGGGATAAAAACCACTCTGGACAAAAAAATCTTGATTAATGTTCTCATAATTCATGCATGAAAGGGTTAAAGACACAAATGGACAAAAGTATTGGGACACTTTGAATTTCAGGTGTTTCGTTTCTAATGGGGTCTGGGATACAAAACAATAAAACAAATCGTAATATAGTTTTATATTGTGATAAATATCATATTGATTATTAATACTGATGTTTAAAGCTTAAATCAGCATGAACATGAACATTTTACAGTTGTAGACATGATGTGTCCCAATATTTTTGTCCATATAGTTTAGAAATATCAACATTTCTTTAAAGACACAAATGGACAAAAGTATTGGGACACTTTGAATTTCAGGTGTTTCATTTCTAATGGGGTCTGGGATACTAAACAATAAAAAAAAAATCATAATATAGCGTTATATTGTGATAAATATCATATTGATTATTAATATTGATGCTTATAGCTTAAATCAGCATGAACATGAACATCTTACAGCTGGATTACTATTGCAACAACACATCATCAGTAGAGTAAAACTAACCTGTCTCACGACAGTCTACCTGAGAAAATGAAAGGATTTCTTCTAAAATACCATCACGTCCGAGTCTTCGTCAAACCTGTCTCTCCAAAGTCCACTATTCAAGTCTCAACATTATGGAAATTCAAGACTAACATCCATAATGAAACCGAATATCGTATTTACAGGTTTTAATGTGTTCACCAGAAGTAATTCCTGCTGAGATACGATCGTTTCCACAGTAGCAAAAACTTGACCAAGTGTATTTAATTACAGGTATCAATCAAAAACACCACCACTAAAATGTTTACCAGTAAGATTAATGATGCCATTAATAAGCTCTGAAAATATTACCCAGAATAACTAGAGCATTAAGTCCTATTTCACAGACGTTAACGCCCCCTAACACCCATGGCTTCTGGGTTTGTCCCTTCAGGCATCCACACTTCCACTCAGACACAGGACCCACTCAGGTCTCACATCTCTGCTCCCTGATGGAAGTCTCGGAGTTCGATAATGTGGACAAGGATCTGAACCTGCTCCCACTGAACCACTCTAATATCCCCTGGACAGAATTTAACCCTTAAAGACCCAAACAGCCACTGGCGACCACAATCATCTACTGATATACAACTGCTGATCCACCAATCCTATCAATACATGTAAATAATTTGTGTAAAATACAGTTTATCATCTTTTCATGGTCATCAGATATGACCCATTTGGACATTCAGGGGCTTCATAGTTACCATGGAAACATCATCATTTAAAACCCATGGAGTCTGATCAATGACAGTGAATGGACACACTTGTTTTTCTACATATTAATAAATGAAATGAACAAAAATGAACAGAAAAAAAATCTACAAACTACTAAATAAAGTGGAAAAAATAAGCAAATTTACTAAAGTAAAGTAAAAAAGGATCAAATAAGCAACAAAAAGAACAAAAACAGGTGAAATAATGAATAAAATGAACAAAAATAAATAGTAAATCCATTAAATAGTAAGTAACATGTACACAATAAGCTGCAAACTGAACAAATTTGAAGATTTTTTTTTCTTTTTTTTTTTTTTTAAACAGCAACAAAATGGACAAAAACAAATAAAACTAGAAAACCACTCGGAGAGCACAGACCTCAGTGCCCCCCCCCCCAAACCAAAATTTAATCATTTGTTCCTTTTGTTCCTCAACATTCCCTGAAAATTTCCTCCAAATCCGTCCATAACCTTTTGAGTTACAGACAGACAGACAAACCCCGATGAAAAACATAACCTCCACCACTCCTTTGTGGGGGTAATAAAGTAAAAAAAAGGATCAAATAATAAGCAACAAAAAGAACAAAAACTGATGAAGTAATGAATAAAATGAACAAAAATAAATAATAAATCAATTAAATAAGTAAGATGTACACAATAAGCCACAAACTGAAGTCATTTTTAAAAGGGCAACAAAATGGACAAAAAGAGTAAAATAATAAAAGAAATTAACAAAATTTACAAAAGAATAATAACATGGAGAAAATAAGCAACAAAGTGAATAAAAAATGTGATATTGATTCACTGGTAAAACCCATGGAGTCTGATCAATGACAGTGGATGGAATCTTGTTTTTCTACATATTAATGAATAAGGCTAATGACGTTCATTTTGTCTTCTGTTTATGTAATTATACTTTTCTTTTTTTTTCTTTTGTTCAGACGAGGTATAGTGTTTAGATGTTACCTGCTTGACAGTTTCGACTGCGACTCCAGTCTTCCTCAGAAGCGTCATCCGACGTGCTGCTGACGTGTCATTTATCAGCTGGTCGGCTCGACGGACCAATCAGAGCCCGTCGAGTCTAAAAACTATACCTTGCCTGAACAAAAGAAAAAAAAAAAAAAAAAAGAAAAGTATTAATGAATAAAATGAACAAAAATGAATAGAAAAAAAATCTATACTACTGAATAAAGTCCAGAAAAATATTTACTAAAACTAGAAAAGCACGAGGAGAGTGCAGACCTCAGCCAAGGCAGATCAGGACATAAGTCGTTGTGTTTTGTCGTAGTATTTGACAAACATTTAACCCATTAGTCTCGAATCAAGGTGGTTCTGTCATTAATAGATAAACATTTATTCGAATGACGAGCATATTCAGGTTGAGCTGGGGTGCGGACATTCCTCCATATTTCCTGAATATTTCATTTTCTTCTGTACCATATTGAGTGAAATGTCTGGATTGGCTCCTATCTTTGTCTTTTTTTTTTTTTTTTTTAACTTGAAGGAACGTTCGTTTTAAACCTTTCAATGATTTTCTGACAGATTTGTGAGCAAATTGGTGATGCTCTGCCCATCGTTTCTCTGGAAGGACTAGAGGTCAAGTACTAGTCCAACAGTATCCAATTTTCTCCAGTGTTTTCATCACCAAAGCTGGAGGAATCGGAATGAAAAGAAACCTTCAACCTCAGACTCTGGGGGAACAGTCGAATTTGGCAATAAGCAATAAATAGTCCTTCTGTAACAAGGCCTTCAGACGTTTTATTTGTCTTTCAGTCTTTGTCTTTTTTGTCTCTTATGTTTGTTGAATGCAAAGATGATCCTTTTATACAACTGTTGATGAAACAAACGAGGTCTGTCTGATAATCTTTCGCGAGCAATATCTGTCTGGTCTTTCCGAATCACGAATGGACGGATAAGTGAAGTATGCAAAGATAGAACCCAATAGAATACCGACAAAAGAGCCGACAGAACACTGAGCGGCTTTGAATGGGGATATTGAATCGTGAAAGACTTTAGATTGACTAAAAGACAGCAAAGAAGTGTTGGAGTCTTGATTAAAACTGTGCTATCCACGCTTGTCATCTGCCTCTGACAGCCTGGAAAGGTCAGGAAGCCACGGGGAGGCTTAGCTGCTAATGTCACCCATTCACCTGGGGGATGTGTGAATATGTGTGTGTGTGTGTGTGTGTGTGTGTATAGACTATTTTACCGATAAATTCCATATGCACATGTGGCATTTGTGTACACACTTTATAAATACTCATGGGTACGTAGAGGTATGCATTTGGAAACATGTTCCTGATGAAGATGATGACAACAGGTTGGCATTCTTATGATGGGCTGATGCTGAAGGCTATGACAGGTGACACAACTCCCAAAGAATGTTTTTTTTTTTTGTCTTTTCAAAGTGATTTATCACCATTTATTTTAATATTATCCTGTGTGTTTTGCATTTTTCAGCAAAAATCTGGTATTTTCTTATATTTAATTCACAGATCATGTAGAGCAGGGGTCTCAAACTCATTTTCTGTCAGGGGCCACATTCAGCCCGATTTGATCTCCAGTGGGCCGGACCAGTAAAATGATAAATAATTACAACTCCAAAATTTTGTCTTTGTTTTAGTGCAAAAATTACAAAACAAAACAAAACATTAAATTATGAAAATACTTACTTATAAACTATTCATTCATTCATTCATTATCTGAACCCGCTTTATCCTCACTAGGGTCACGGGGGTTGCTTGGAGCCTATCCCAGCTACATAGGGGCGAAGGCGGGGTACACCCTGGACAAGTCGCCAGTTCATCGCAGGGCTGAACATATAGAGACAAACAATCACTCTCACATTCACACCTATGGGCAATTTAGAGTAACCAATTAACCTATCAGTGCATGTCTTTGGATGGTGGGAGGAAGCCAGAGTACCCGGAGAGAACCCACGCAGACACGGGGAGAACATGTAAACTCCACACAGAAAGGTCCCACCCCCCCGTCAACTGGTGTTGGAATCGAACCCAGGACCTTCTTGCTGTGAGGCACGAGTGCTAACCACTGTACCACCGTGTCGCCCTTACTTACTTACTTATAAACTATCCAAACAAAAAAGATGTGAATAACCTGAAAAAACAAAAATTTCTTAAAAAAAAAAAATAGGTGCAATTTTAACAATATTTTGTCTCAACTTAATCATAGTTGTGCATCACGGATCAGATCTAAAAAGACACTGAACACTTAATAACAGGCAGGAAATTGTTAAAATTGTGCTTAATTTTCTTTAAACATTTCAGATTATTCACATTTTATCATTAAATGATAGTTTGTAAATGTAAATATTTACATAATTTAATGTTATTTTTTTGCACTAAAACAAAAACAAAAATTTGAAGTTGTCATTATTTATAGTTATGATGTAATTAAAAAAAAAAAAAAATTCACATCAAACTGAGAATATGGAGTCATTATTTTCTGTAGGTTATTCTGCTGTTATTATTTTACTGTAGATCATATTGGTCTGTATGTGGAACCTGAACTAAAATGAGTTCCACAGCCTTGAATGTGGAATTTTTGCACTTTGCAAATTCATCCCACGGGCCGCATTGGAACCTTTGGCGGGTCGCATTTGGCCCCCGGGCTGCATGTTTGAGACCCCTGATGTAGAGGTTCATAAAAGAGCAGAGTAAATTCAAAGGTTATTATATCAAAACAGACAAAACTGAAGAAAAACTGACTTTTATATCAAATATATCAATATCTGAATGTAATCCAAGTGTCTCCATCCACTGTCATTGATCCAACTCCGTGGGTTTTACTGGTGAATCAATGTTGTAGAAGATGACGGTGTTTCCACGGTAACTACGCAGCCTCTGAACGTCCAAATGGGTCATATCTGATGACCATGAAAAGATGACAAACTGCATTTTTCACAAGTTATTTACATGGATTGATTGGATTAGTAGATCAACAGGTTTTTTTTGTTTTTTTTTTTTCACTTTTTATATCAGTGAACGACATTGGTCATCAGTGGATGTTTGGGTCTTTATGGGTTGATCATGTGATTTATAGGGAGGCAATGCTTGTTACTTTTTATCCTATGAAACAAGACTAGAAAGTAATAAGTATCCTGAGGAAACTCATTATATAGGTTCAGGTTGTTACATAATAACTGTATTTTACACCAGTAATTTACATGTATTGATAGGATTAGTGGATCAACAGGTATTAAATATATTAGGATTTTTGGGTCTTTAAGGGTTAGAGACAGGGATGGTTCATTCTGTGAAGCTTGTGGGCATATAGTATCTGTATTCAGGTGAAATCTTACACACACACACACACACACACACACACACACACACACACACACACTGGACAATGCAATACTCACGCTACCTCAGTGCAATAATCACAACCCATGCACTTTTTTTTTTTTTTTTTTTAATTTCACCTTGTATTAATATAATTTTTTAAATTTCAAAAATCGAAAAACAGCAAGAACAAAGTAAAAACAAGAAAAGTACTCAGAGACCTCCGCCAAGACAGATCTGCCTCCTTTGCGTGTTTGTTTGTTTGTTTGTTTATTAGCCAGATAACTCAAAAAGCTATGGACCGATTTTCAGGAAATTTTCAGGAAATGTTGAGCCCCCCACCCCACCCCCCACCCCAATCAACACCAAAATGTAATCATTTCTTCCTTGTGCCAGTATCAACATTTCCTGAAAATTTCCTGAAAATCTGTCCATAACTTTTTGAGTTATCTTGCTAACAAACAAACAAACACACACGCACGCACACAAAGCAAAGCGATCACAATACCTCCTGGCGAAGGTAATAAAAAGTAAAAAAAAAAGAAAAAAAGAAAAAGAAGAAAAAATATAAGTGCAACTTTTATATATCCTACACTGCATGTGTATATCCTTATATGTTGTATGTATTTCTTTTATCTGTTGTGTAGATTTGGCTTTTTTTTTTTTTTTTTTTTTTTTTTTTTTTTAATATATTTTAGTAGTGCCTTGTAGTCTTTTTGCAGATAGATAATATTCTTTCAGTATAATTGTGTGTGTGTGTGTGTGTGTGTGTGTGTATATATTTATATAATGTGTTTTTGGTGCTGAATAAGAAACAGAGCAGCTAAACTGATTTTCATCATTCCTGTAACAGTGACAATAAAGATGAGTTCTCTTCTCTTTTTGTTTTTTTTTTTTCTATTCTATTCTATTCTATTCTATTCTATTCTATTCTATTCTATTCTGAGGTCATCACCAGTGTCACTCTCTATGTAAACATCTTAAACGTGACCATTGGTGTCTATGGAACTGGACTATATTCAGCCTCTCCACAGGATGTCACATCCTCAATGATTCCATTTGACAAGTAAGTCTATCACGTGTGACGAACGCCTCAGAAGTCCTTTCATTCACTTTCCCACTGACATTTACAAAGACACACATACAGCCTATTATATTTGAAATAATAAGGGACTAAGAGACAGAGTACATATGTGTGAATGTAGTGGGAAACAGCCTGTAGCACTGGGTGATTGACAGAGTCCGTTAGCCTAAAGGTTAGACAACCCAGGTAGTGTCTACAGGTGGGAACACACAGAGGGCTACAAAAACCTTCAAATCTATCAGGTGTCAGATGGAATAATTCTTCACATCTGTCTTGAGTGTCATATATGGGTCAAACCAGGCAGTATCTGGGAGTATTAAGGTATGTTTTTGAGGGACAGTTCATTCTGATTTAATGTTGTCAAAGCCAGAATTAACCCTCCAGTATCCAGGTGCACCTTTTAGGTACACTTTGCATTTTGTTTTAAAAAAACTTCATATTATTTTTTACAATTTAAATAAGGTTAGAATTCAAAAGTTGTTCATTTTTGCATGATCTTTAAAATTCTGGCCACCAACTAAAATTTGCACATTGTAAAAAAAAGAAAATTACAAGACTAGCATCTGTCTCCCAAATGTGCCTAAAACGCACTGATTATTCCATTTGATATGTATGATTAGGGCTGACCTTGATTTACAAAAATAAAATCAAATTAGAGCAGAAAAATAAATCAATATATAATATTTAATAGTTTGATTTATAGGTGTGCATTTTACACACACTTGGTGACAGATGCTAGTATTTTTGAACATTTGACCTAGCGCCAAAAATAATAATGCAAATTAACCAATGTTGGAGTTAATCACTGACATATTCCAGGATGAAAAAATCAAATAATATGTGATCCACTTTTTATGTAGTTTACTGAAAAAAATAATAATAATAATGTTTTTTAGCATGAAAAAAAAAGTTTGTTTACATTACAAACATGGCATTTAAAGGGTTAAAAAATGTGACAGTTATTGAGTATTTGGTATTTTTATTTATGGCTCAAGTTGATGAAACAGAAAAAAGTGTAAAAGAATTAAAAACAAACTGTATGAAAAAAATTTGTGACATTATTCCACAAGTGTGCCAAAAAGGCACACTTGGTGCTTAGTAAGGGCCTTGCTGGACAGGATACCGGAGAGTTAAACTAATGAAAAAAACAAAACAAAACAAATAAAAACTGGAAAATAGCAACAAAATAAACAAAAATGAATAAAATATGCAATTAAATTGGGATAAATATATCAAATACACTCCTAAGTTGAAAGGTATATTAAATCAGTGTCTCATTTCCTATATTAATTATTTTTATTTTTTGGGACTAATCTGGAGACAGAAAAAAATGTACTTTGTACTTGATTTTATTTAGGGCCGTTTCATAATCAACGAAGGGCACGTAGATGTGAACGCATTGCGACACATTACCTGCCATGATGCATGCTTGCATCGCAAAATGTGTTGTCCATTTTTTTGATACGCGACACAGTGATGCGTGTAATACCATACGTCACCGGCGGGGGCAATACACAAGTAATGTAGTTTAATTTAAAATGTTCTGTTACAGAAGAAGAACATGACAGCGATTCACCGGAGTCTCCAGCAGAAAGTGAGTCACTGGAGGCAACAGGTTGGAGACAGACATTCAAAAATGCCTCTCCCTGTCGAGAATTCACATAGGCCGATCATACTACTGTCTATATTTGGCATGTTTTTTTTACACCACCAGTTCAAAATCAACATTTTTATATATTACAACCCATTCTGTGTTCTTTGTGCTCTTGAACTGAAGGGTCAAACAGGATGTGCACTAATAAAAAGTGACATAGGCTCAGTGAGTTCCAGTCCAACGTTACCGATGTCTGTGTATGTGATTATTCTCCCGCTAAGTGTGTAAAGTACTAGTTACATTCATTCGGGCGGCTGTGGCTCAGGTGGTAGAGCGGGTCATCCAATAACCGAAGGGTTGGCAGTTCGAATCCTGCTCTGTCCTAGTCAGTCCGTTGTGTCCTTGGGCAAGACACTTCAACCTCCCTGCCTCCAGTGCCACCCACACTGGTGTATGAATGTTCGGTGGTGGTCAGAGGGGCTGTAGGTGCAAATTGGCAGCCACGCTTCTGTCAGTCTGCCCCAGGGCAGCTGTGCATACAGATGTAGTTTACCACCGCCAGAGGGAGAATGTGAGAGTGAATGAATAATGGATCAAAAATGTAAAGCGCTTTGGGTGTCTAGTAAAGAGCTATAGAAATCCAATCCATTATTATTATTATTATTCATTCATTTTCTGAACCCGCTTTATCCTCACTAGGGTCACGGGGGTTGCTTGGAGCCTATCCCAGCTACATAGGGGCGAAGGCAGGGTACACCCTGGACAAGTCGCCAGTTCATCGCAGGGCTGAACATATAGAGACAAACAATCACTCTCACATTCACACCTATGGGCAATTTAGATTAACCAATTAACCTATTAGTGCATGTTTTTGGATTGTGGGAGGAAGCCGGAGTACCCGGAGAGAACCCACGCAGACACAGGGAGAACATGCAAACTCCACACAGAAAGGTCCCACCCCCCGTCAACTGGTGTTGGAATCGAACCCAGGACCTTCTTGCTGTGAGGCACGAGTGCTAACCACTGCACCACCGTGTCGCCCTATTATTATTATTATTATTATTATTATTATTATTATTATTATTATTATTATTATTATTATTATTATTATTATTATTATTCATCCATTCATTTTCTGAACAGCCTTCTGAACCATATATACATACATACAGTATATACCGTACTTTCTGGACTATAAGCCACTACTTTTTTCTCGCTTTGAACCCTGCGGCTTATACAATGATATAGATCTATACGGGATACCGGCCTCCAGGGGGCACTCTAGCAGGAAGTGCAAAAGTGAGACAGACAGGTGGTAGAGGTGATGAAGAGGAGAAATTTTAAGCTTAACTTTTAACAGTCATTTTGCGTGTCATGCACAAACCCTCATCACAAAGAAATGCATATGATGCAGCTTTTAAGTTCAAACCAATCGATGTGTCTGTCCAAGAAGGAAACTAGAAAAGCACTCGGAGAGCGCAGACCTCCGCCTGATGGCTGATCAGTGGCCCCCCCCGTGGGCCCCCCATGCCAAGGAGGTTATGTTTTTGCCAGGGTTTGTTTGTTTGTTTGTTTGTCTGTCTGTTTGTCTGTCTGTTAGTGTGCAACATAACTCAAAAAGTTATGGACAGATTTTGATGAAATTTTCAGGGTTTGTTGGAAATGGGCCCCCCCGTGGGCCCCCCCACCCCCGATCACCACCAAAATTTAATCATTTCTTCCTTGTCCCATTTCCAACAAACCCTGAAAATTTCATCAAAATCTGTCCATAACTTTTTGAGTTATGTTGCACACTAACAGACAGACAAACAGACAGACAAACAAACAAACAAACAAACAAACCCTGGCAAAAACATAACCTCCTTGGCGGAGGTAATAAAGCTGCAACACGGAAGTGCCATTAAAGAGCGACAACAGAAGAGAGATGTAGAAGGTGTGTGACGGAGCCTTTCTGAGGCTGTTCAACTCCGACACTGAAGAAGACGACTGCAGTGGATTCAATGAGCAGAAGGAAGATGAAGATACAGATCAATGACTTTTCTGGGTTTTTGAACCAGCCGTGTTCCTGCCGTTTTACTGCCGTGTTACAGACACTGTTTGGAAAAAAGCAGTTAAGATATGTAGATAAATATTTAAATAATGTTTCTGTTTACCATCTTTCTGTTTAAATATCTCATGTTATATTGTGGACACCTGCGGCTTATAGTCAGGTACGGCTTATAGGCTGGAAAGTACAGAGTATATATATATATATATATATATATATATATATATATATATATATACATACATATGTGTGTGTGTGTGTGTGTGTGTGTGTGTGTGTGTGTGAGAGAAAATGGGTTCAGGACATTACTACCTTCTACTACCTTCCTCGTATAAACATAATTCTAGAAATACCACTCTTCTTCTATATATATATGCAAAAAGGGGATGACATTTCTTTCAAACACTAACACATGCAGCCGTTAAAGGAAATGTGATCTTGCAGGATAATCTGTGTGTGACTTGCCTTATAATATAGTAGAGCTTGTAATTATGTTGGGGATGATAATCATAAAGCCAACCCTCTTTGGGCTGGGAGGATGTGCAGAAGTGCTTCTTGTTGCATTATGGGCTGCAGCAGCAGTTTCAAGGACTTTAGTTATTAAGCAGCTGGTCTCTAGACATTGTTTTCCACTCATATAAGCAATTAACATGCACATCAAGGCAATTAGAAAGCATTTTAAAGAGCGGTGTCGTCTAGGGGGTGTTCACTAGAACAAATTCAATGAAATTAAGTAATTTTTTCCCCTTTCTCTCTTTCTCGTCATTGATTTCTTTGTATGGATGGGATTGAGACCAGAAGTGGTAAAAGTATTCACATTCTGTACTTAAGTACAAGTACAGGTACTAGGGTGGAAAAATACTCTGGTAAAAGTAGATGTACTGTTTCAACTGTTGACTTAAGTAAAAGTAAAAAAGTACAACTTCTCAGCTGTAATAAAGTACAAAAATGAAAAAGTAAAACTGCATTTTTTTGCCATGAATGAAACAATACTTATTAAACCAGACAAAATCATGTAGAGAATCATATAATAAGAATTTTCATGGGTACGGGTAAAATTAAACAGAATGTGGGTGGGTAGTGAAAAAATAAAAAAAAAGATTCATGGATGAAAATAATTTTCAGGACGTTTAATGATGGTGACCATCTAATGTGACCGTAGTTGATCCAAAGCTGGTTTGTTTTATTTTGAAGTGAGCTTCACCTCTGTTTACATCTGGTTAAAGATGTCATTGAGCAGCACATACTGCAGATTTATAAATGGAGTGTGTTTTAGCCAAAAATAAAGCCTTTAAAAGTGAGTTACTGTGTAGACCAGGGGTTTAATCACAGGTTGGGTCGCGGTACTCAGCTTTGTGGGTACGGGTGGAAAACTCTGGAAAAAGTGGACCTGTGCAGGACTCTGGTACTGACCCTGTACAAGTCTCTGGTGCTGACCCGGTACTGGACTCTGGTACTGACCCTGTGCAGGACTCTGGTACTGACCCGGTACTGGACTCTGGTACTGACCCTGCACTGGACTCTGGTACTGACCCGGTACTGGACTCTGGTACTGACCCTGTACTGGACTCTGGTGCTGACTCTGTGCAGGACTCTGGTACTGACCCTGTACAAGTCTCTGGTACTGACCCTGTGCAGGACTCTGGTACTGACCCGGTACTGGACTCTGGTGCTGACCCTGTGCAGGACTCTGGTACTGACCCTGTACTGGACTCTGGTACTGACCCTGTACTGGACTCTGGTGCTGACCCTGTGCAGGACTCTGGTACTGAACCTGTACAGGACTCTGGTCCTGACCCTGTACTGGACTCTGGTGCTGACCCTGTGCAGGACTCTGGTACCGACCCTGTGCAGGACTCTGGTACTGACCCGGTACTGGACTCTGGTGCTGACCCTGTGCAGGACTCTGATACTGACCCTGTACAAGTCTCTGGTACTGACCCTGTGCAGGACTCTGGTACTGACCCTGTGCAGGACTCTGGTACTGACCCGGTACTGGACTCTGGTGCTGACCCTGTGCAGGACTCTGGTACTGACCCTGTACTGGACTCTGGTGCTGACCCTGTGCAGGACTCTGGTACTGACGCGGTACTGGACTCTGGTACTGACCCTGTACTGGACTCTGGTGCTGACCCTGTGCAGGACTCTGGTACTGACCCTGTACAAGTCTCTGGTACTGACCCTGTGCAGGACTCTGGTACTGACCCTGTACTGGACTCTGGTACTGACCCTGTACTGGACTCTGGTACTGACCTTGTGCAGGACTCTGGTACTGACCCCATACAGGACTCTGGTCCTGACCCTGTACTGGACTCTGGTACTGACCCTGTTCTGGACTCTGGTGCTGACCCTGTGCAGGACTCTGGTACTGACCCGGTACTGGACTCTGGTGCTGACCCTGTGCAGGACTCTGGTACTGACCCGGTACTGGACTCTGGTACTGACCCTGTACTGGACTCTGGTACTGACCCTGAACTGGACTCTGGTGCTGACCCTGTGCAGGACTCTGGTACTGAACCTGTACTGGACTCTGGTACTGACCCTGTGCAGGACTCTGGTACTGACCCTGTGCAGGACTCTGGTACTGACCCTGTACAAGTCTCTGGTACTGACCCTGTGCAGGACTCTGGTACTGACCCGGTACTGGACTCTGGTGCTGACCCTGTGCAGGACTCTGGTACTGACCCTGTACTGGACTCTGGTACTGACCCTGTACTGGACTCTGGTGCTGACCCTGTGCAGGACTCTGGTACTGAACCTGTACAGGACTCTGGTCCTGACCCTGTACTGGACTCTGGTGCTGACCCTGTGCAGGACTCTGGTACCGACCCTGTGCAGGACTCTGGTACTGACCCGGTACTGGACTCTGGTGCTGACCCTGTGCAGGACTCTGATACTGACCCTGTACAAGTCTCTGGTACTGACCCTGTGCAGGACTCTGGTACTGACCCTGTGCAGGACTCTGGTACTGACCCGGTACTGGACTCTGGTGCTGACCCTGTGCAGGACTCTGGTACTGACCCTGTACTGGACTCTGGTACTGACCCTGTGCAGGACTCTGGTACTGACCCGGTACTGGACTCTGGTGCTGACCCTGTGCAGGACTCTGGTACTGACCCTGTGCAGGACTCTGGTACTGACCCTGTGCAGGACTCTGGTACCGACCCTGTACTGATTTTCCCTCTAAAGGGCTGTATTTTGCCTACTGTCACATCTGTTTAGTTTGAAAAGGAGTATAAAGTACAGATATTTATGCAAAAATTTAGGGAGTAAAAGTAAAAAGTTGCCAAAATAAATACTCAAGTAAAGTACAAATACCTAAAAAAAATCTACTTAAGTACAGTAATGCAGTATTTATACTTCGTTACTTCCCACTTTTGGTTGAGACCCACTGTTATCTATCTATCTATCTATCTATCTATCTATCTATCTATCTATCTATCTATCTATCTATCTATCTATCTATCTATCTATCTATCTATCTATCTATCCATCCATCCATCCATCCATCCATCCATCCATCCATCCATCCATCCATTGCTGTGTATGTTTGTTATACAACCCATCTATTTTGCATTCTGGCCTTTCACTGCTTCTTTAGTTATTTTAACGCTCAGTAAAAATCATAAAGAAAAGCGAACACCCTTATTCTAAACTTTGCGACTTTGTGGCACAATAAACCACTGAGTGAATTAAAATGAAGTGAAAAGCAGAGTTTATGAGGTAGAAATAGTCACTGAATCCAAACAACACTGTACAGTTTATAGTGGCAGCTGTCACTGAGGGGAGACATATTGTAAAGGGGGTGGGGTGGGGCGGGGTGGGGAGGGTTATACCTTCTGCTGTAACACTGCATATCACCACTAACAGAAGAATTTTACCATCTGTGGCATTTCAGTAATGTGCTGTTTGATTTGAAGATACGTTTAATGTCACCTAGTGTTGGGGTGAATGTGTTCAACTCACAGTAAAGATGCACAGTTTTATTCTGACCTTTTCCAGTTTATCCAGTAGACGGTGGTTCAGAGATGACAGACAAAGCCTGTGGAAGCATGTCCTTTAGATGATCAGATTGTTCACAGTGCTATGAAAGTAGCTGATCCATGTCTGTCTGTTCGTGGTGGGACAGACTCAGACACACTTCCTGTCTTATCTGCAGCTGAAGAGATGGCCCACGGATCAAAACCTGACCTTTCCACTGTCCTCTGACACCCGTCTGACATTCTGCTTTCATGTCAAATGGGATATCTGTATACAGCTCTGAGGAAATGCTCTCAAGGTGAGAAGCTGGAATTCAGCTAAACTGTGACTAAGTCAACCAAAAACACAGGTGTTAAACATACTGCCCATGGGCCAAAACATGGGATGGTCACAGAGCCCAGACTGGCCTGTGGGATGAATTTGTCAAATGCAAAAATGAAACCAGGGGTGTCAAACTCATTTTAGTTCAGGGGCCACATCCTCCCAACATGATCTGAAGTAACCAGGAAAACCAGTAAAATAATAACATAATAACCTATAAATAATATTAACGAGATTAGATTAGATTATTAGATTAGATCAGATTAGATTAGATTATATTATTAGATTAGATCAAATCAGATTAGATTATTAGATTAGATCAGATTACATTACATTACATTATTAGATTAGATCAGATTAGATTATTACATTAGATCACATTAGATTATATTATTAGATTAGATTAGATCTAATTAGATTAGATTGCAGTATTAGATTAGATCAGATTAGATTAGGTTAGATCAGATTAGATTATATTAGATTATATTAGATTATATTAAATTTTACTGATCCTTTGTGCAGAGGCCTTGGGAAATTGAGGTTCCAAAAGCAACACAAAACCGAGCATACACACAAGAAAAACAACAATTCAAAAACAATACAATAACATAACTATAAAAAAGCTATGAAAAACAGTAGTGAAAGAAATACAATTGCACAGTGACAAGTACTAGTAGAAACAAGTAGCAAAGTAATAATAATAATAATAATAATAATAATAATAATAATAATAATGATAATAAGCATATTACATTGTAATATTATAGCATTTATTTATTTATTACCTCCGCCAAGGAGGTTATGTTTTTGCCAGGGTTTGTTTGTTTGTTTGTCTGTTTGTTTGTCTGTTTGTCTGTCCGTTAGTGTGCAACATAACTCTAAAAGTTATGGACAGATTTGGATGAAATTTTCAGGGTTTGTTGGAAATGGGATAAGGAAGAAATGATTAAATTTTGGTGGTGATCGGGGGTGGGGGGGCCCACGGGGGGCGCCACTGATCAGCCTTGGCGGAGGTCTGCGCTCTCTGAGTGCTTCTAGTTTATTTATGTATTTGTTGTATGTAGACACACACACACACACTCTCACATATATATATATATATATATATATATATATATGTATGTGTGTGTGTGTGTGTGTGTGTGTGTATAGTTTAATATAGCTATAACAAAGTGATAAAGTGATAATAGTAACAGTAGTCATAACCCAGTGGTTCCCAACCTTTTTTGGTTTGTGACCCCATTTTAACATCACAAATTTGTGGCGACCCCAGACATTCAAAATGGAGACTTTTTTTTTACTGAAGTTAATTTGTTTTTGATCATGTAATAGTTTGCTCTACTATGTTGCAAATAAACATTAATTTTAGACAACATTTAGTCTTTGGGGCGGCCGTGACTCAGGTGGCAGAGTGGGTCGTCCAATAACCGAAGGGTTGGCGGTTCGAATCCCGCTCTGTTCTAGTCAGACCGAAGGGTTGGCGGTTCGAATCCCGCTCTGTTCTAGTCAGTCTGTTGTGTCCTTGGGCAAGACACTTCACCCTCCTTGCCTCCAGTGCCACTCACACTGATGTATGAATGTTTGGTGGTGGTCAGAGGGGCTGTAGGCGCAAAATGGCAGCCACACTTCTGTCAGTCTGGCCCTGGGCAGCTGTGGCTACAGATGTAGTTTACCACCACCAGAGGGAGAATGTGAGAGTGAATGAATAATGGGTCAATAATGTAAAGCGCTTTGGGTGTCCATTATTATTATTATATAATGTATATTATTCTGGACGGAGGCAGAAAAGCCAGGTGTAGATTACTGCACAAAGGGAGAATTTTATTTTCCTTGGTCAGGATATGTACAGTCAGTCCAGCTTGGATTTACAAGGCTGACAATTAATACTGAACAAACAAGAACTCAAACTATGAATTATGAAAGAGCTGCAGCATCTGAAACCGACCACAATGAACATTTGACAGAAAAACAGAACCACAGTGCTTCAGTTTCAGCTTCACAGTTTGTCATGTCTTTTATGGATGGGATTGTCTCTGTCAATGCACCCTATATTTTTTATTAGTAAATTTTTTATTTTTATCAATTACTAGAAATTTCAGGCAAACTCTTTTGAATTCCAGGTGACCCCACGTGGGGTCCTGACCCCAAGGTTGGAAAACACTATCATAATGATTTACAAGCAGTATAAGTATTAATAATAATACCAACAAAACTACAAACTTTTCTCTATGTTTTAGAGTGAAAAAAAATCAAATTATGTGAAAATGTTTACATCTACGAACTATGCTTTAAAAAAATATGAATAACAAGAGCAACCATGAAAAACTGACATTTATCCAGAAAAATATGTGCAATTTTAACAATATTCTGCATCAGTTTATCTGTGTCACTGTGATCTGTAAGTTGTAATGTACATGTGTAAACGATAAACTGAGGCATAATATTATTAAAATTGCACTTATTTTTCTTACGACATTTCAGGTTGTTCATGTTATTCACATTTTTAAGGAAACCTTGTCGATGTAAAACCTTTCATAATGTAATTTGACTTTTTTCACTGTTATTATTTTACAGGTTTGACCCACTTGACATCATATTGGACTGAATGTGACCCCTGAACTAAAATTAGTTTGACACCTCTGGTCTAAAAGGAATTCTAAGCACTTAAATTATATGTTTATGTCATAAGAATGAGTCATAAAACATCTAAGTACTTGTAGTAAAACTTCTAGAATCTTAAATATTTGGCTTTTCTCCATCACTTCCATTTTCTAAAGTCATTTTTCAAACCTTTCGCTCTGGTTAGTCATCTGTCAAGGAAAGAAAATTTATTACACACTGTTTGAAATTCCATAGTAAAGTATTAATGCAGTTTTTTGTGATCATTTTCATTCCAGATGTGTGACCGTGTTGAAACCAACTCTAAAACCGTGACATTCATTACTGTCCACCCTGTGTCCCTTTTCCCCACTCCTCTCTGGGGGAGGGGCTACTGTTGGGGTCCAATGACGACAGGACCTGAGGTGACTCATCTGTGCCCTTTCCTGACCTGGGACCTCCTCCTTTACCCCCACGTGTCTGGATGGACCCCCTCACCCTCATCTGACTCGATGGACCCCCTCAGCTGTCTGCATGTGCCCCCCACCTTACTACATCATCAAATGGACGTCCATCAGTCCTGGTCTCATCTCCAGCCTGTCCGTCCATGGGAGTGGATCTGTCCTTCACTGTGGTTCTCCCCGAGGTTTCTCTTTGTCCCACTGGGTTTTTAGCTTACCAGCTGACAGGCCGTAAGCTATTGTCGTCATGCGGCGTCCGTCATCATCATCCGTGGTCGTTGTCTGTCGTCCGTTACAAAAATTTCAATCGTCTTCTTCTCCCAAACTCCAGTTCTGATTGACTTCAAACTTGGTATACAGCTTCTGTATGATGATGTCAACACAAGGTATTGAAATTATTTCGATCCGGATCTGATTCTGGATTTGGTGAGACTTTGAAAAATTTTCCCATTATAAGAGATAGGAAGTGGATTGATCCAATAAATCAGTATCAATGATATCAAGTTGGAATTTGAATTTTTTACAGATCTGCTTGGAATATGACCAAAACATGGGCTATTTCTGTAATATAATAAATACACAGAACTGGGTGATAATAAATGGCATCTGGATACATTTCCCAAAGCTTTTAATTTGGCCGGTAAGCTACAGGGCCATTGGTCCTATTTTTTAGAGTGTTTCTTTGCCGAGAAGGAGGGTCTAAGGACGGGGGATGCCCAGGACATTAATCCATTTGCTTCAGTGACTGTTTACCCAACTAATTATTTGACAGTTTGCTTATTACCCCGCCCCCCCGAAGGGGAGGCAAGGGGTAATGTTTTTGGTTCGGTTTGTTTGTTTCTTTGTTTGTTAACACTTCAGCAGCAAAACTAGTGGTTGAATTCATACCAAATTGGGTTTATAGGTTGCCAGTGACCCAGAATAGATCTGATTACATTTTTGGGAAAGTAGGTCAAAGTTTACATTTTTAATGAATTTTTAAGGCCCAATCCCAATTCACCCCTTAGCCCTCCCCCTCCCCCTCACCCCTACCCCTTGGCCCTTGCACTTGGCAAAACATTCTCCTATGAAATGGGACAACCCTTCGCGACCTGTTCCATCATCAACAGTCATCGATGCGGCTATTAACAGATACGACAACTTTGTTTTTGACAGTATTCATCATGTCGTCAGTAGCTGTAACCGTCTCTGTTCCATGGGCTTTGGTCATCTTTTTACGGCTATCAACTATAAACCGCAGAAATGCGATCTATAACTCATTGAAACGGCATTAAACGGTCGATCAAATGATTAAGGTGTTTACGAAGAAAATACGTACATTTGTGTGTGTCTTTCATCACACTGCTGCACTTTTTAGCTCCATTTTAGCTGTTTACCTCCATCTTGCCAACGATTCAAACAGAATTATGGGAAATTTCTCCTACCCCTTTGTTTGTAGCATGGTCCTGAAAAATCTCAGTTTCGAGGCCTACACAGCCCTCCGCCTTAGCCCTTCCCCTCTGTCTAATTGAGAATCGGGACAACACTACCCCTTCACATGTATGCGCAAAACGGAGGAGGGGCCAAGGGGTGAAACGGGATTCAACCTTAACCTTTTTTCTCCCATTTATACGGTGGCCCAGAGGTGCAACAGGCCAAAAAATTATCCACTACACGAAAAAAATTATCTACTACAAGAAAAAAAAAGAGAACAGCCTCAAAAAATTATCCACGAGATGAAAAAAATTATCTACTACAAGAAAAAAAAAAGAGAACAGCCTAAAAAAATTATCCACGAGATGAAAAAAATTATCTACAACAAGAAAAAAAAAGAAGAGAAAAACAGCCCAAAAAAATTATCCACTATAAGGGAAAAAAAAAGAGAAGAGCCTAAAAAAATTATCCACTAGACAAAAAAATTATCTACTGCAAGAAAAAAAGAGAACAGCCTAAAAAAATTATCCACTATAAGAAAAAAAAGAGAACAGCCCAAAAAAAATTATCCACTAGCTGAAAAAAAAAATCCCCTATAAGAAAGAAAAGGGACCAGCCAAAAAAATTATCCACTAAAAGAAAAAAAAAGAGAACAGGCAGTGCGAGTAAACAATTGTGTGATTACGGTCTTGAATTGTTCAACTGCCTGACATTCAATATCATTTTTGATGAATATTCGCTACAAGAATTTCTAAAATTATTTTATTTTGAGAGGAGGAGAAGAGGAGCTTCCTGTGGAGCTCCACTATCATGGCATCGCCCATTTGTTGAGAGACAGCAAGTGCATATTGCGGCACCGACACCTGGTGCCGTGGCACCTCGGCTGGTGCCGCGACGTACCGCGGTACCACAGCTCGGTGCCAGGTACCCCAGCACGGCACCGCGTACCATGGCTCGGTACCACAGCTCAGCTCGTTGCCAGGTGCCGAGGCACTGCGGTACCACGGCACACATCTTTATCTCCACAAAATGTCCTTCTTGATCTAGTGTTAGTGAAGACACTCCGTTTGAGTTGAGGAGGAGAGGTCTACCTGCAAACAAATGGGCAATGCCATGATAGTGGAGCTCCACAGGAAGCTCCTCTTCTCCTCCTCTCAAAATAAAATAACACAAAGTTGCCGTGAACTTTTCGCGTTAGCATTAGCTTAGCAACGAACCTTCACACAGTGCACACAAGGGTCATTTACCACTGAAAACTAACCCCAACCATACCCTAACCCTAACCCTAACCATTTAACGCCCATGCCTAACCTTGAGCAGACACTGGAACCGTATTTAATCATTTAACTGCTTTGCAAACTATATTAATGGAAATATCTATATTTTAAAATAACTTTATTTTTTAGCGCACGACCTCCACTTCCGGTGGGGTACTTCCTTAGCATTAGCCACATTAGCCGAAAGCCTTAAAATTTTTCAGCCTATCCTTTTATTTTATGTGGTGGTCTTAATTTTAAAGCAAGACACCTTTCGGGTAAACAGCGCCCCCGTAATTGAAAAGGTGGATGATGTTTTTTTTTTTCTTACAGTGGATATTTTTTTGGGCTGCTCTCTTTTTTTTCTCATAGTAGATAAATTTTTTCACCTGTTCTTTTTTTTTTTCTTATAGTGAATTTTTTTTTGGGCTAGTAGATAATTTTTTTTGCCTGTTCTCTTTTTTTTCTTTTAGTGGATAATTTTTTTGGCTGGTCTCTTTTTTTTTCTTATAGGGGATTTTTTTTTTCATCTAGTGGATAATTTATTTTAGGCTGTTCTCTTTTTTTTCTTATAGTGGATAATTTTTTTAGGCTGTTCTCTTTTTTTTCTTGTAGTAGATAATTTTTTTCATCTAGTGGATAATTTTTTTAGGCTGTTCTCTTATTTTTTTCTTGTAGTAGATAATTTTTTTCATCTAGTGGATAATTTTTTTAGGCTGTTCTCTTTTTTTTTTCTTATAGTGGATAATTTTTTTAGGCTGTTCTCTTTTTTTCTTACAGTGGATAATTTTTTTTTGGGCTGTTCTCTTTTTTTTCTTGTAGTAGATATTTTTTTTCATCTAGTGGATAATTTTTTTAGGCTGTTCTCTTATTTTTTTCTTGTAGTAGATAATTTTTTTCATGTAGTGGATAATTTTTTTTAGGCTGTTCTCTTTTTTTTCTTATAGTGGATAATTTTTTTAGGCTGTTCTCTTTTTTTTCTTGAAGTAGATAATTTTTTTCATCTAGTGGATAATTTTTTTAGGCTGTTCTCTTTTTTTTTCTTGTAGTAGATAATTTTTTTTCAGCTAGTGGATAATTTTTTTAGGCTGTTCTCTTTTTTTTTTTTCTTGTAGTAGATAATTTTTTTCATCTAGTGGATAATTTTTTGGCCTGTTGCACCTCTGGGCCACCGTACATTTACTTACAATAAGCGAAATTTCAAATGTCTATAAAAACATCAATTTTATTTCAATTTGCTTCAAACTTGACACATATATAGAGGCAATTGATATGCTTACATCAGCACATGTATAGACATGATGACATCAGCTGGATTGGTGCCAAAATAAGCTATAATACATGTGACAGGCAGGGTTTGTTGTGCCTGGCACCACTTTTTTTTTTATTTTTTATGACACTTAGTTTTTATTAGTTATTTATCATTTTGTCATATAGAACATAACAAACAACAATCGACAGATAATAGTCACAATCTAATAGTAATAATTATTTAGGTTACAGTTATGAATAGGGATGGGAATTGAGAATCGGTTCTTTTTGAGAACCGGTTCCCAGTAGCTCAATTCCTTGGAATCGTTTGCCTGCCTGCTTAACGATTCTGCTTATCGATTCCGCCTTCGTTGTGCATGTGCAATGACGTCACACGTACGCTGCATTGTTTTGGTCAGAACGTAGCCAACATGGCGTTGAGGCAGAAACGGTCTAAAAAGACGACACCAGGTCCACTGGAACACTGTCAAAGCTTCCATGTCTTCAAAAGGGTGGAATCCCTCCAATATCCTCAAACATTTGTCCACAGCATGTGAATCATTTACAGGAATGTCACGTATTTGATACTCTTGTAAATGTAGCGGCAGAGTGAACGCCGGGCCGGTTCCGGTGTGGGCAACAAACGTTGTAACTCCTCAAATACAAGTTTCTAAAGGTAAGAAGGGAAAGGAAATGAGGAGCACAACAACGGGAGACAAGCCGAGCCGAGTTGAACCGGTTCCCCGTAGTAGAAATCCGGCAATAGAGGAGAATTGGTAAAGCGTCTTTAGTTTCACATGTTAGTTTAGTTCTTTAGTTTCACTTTCACTTTCCGAACTAGGCCCGGTGTCATCTGTTCTTATCATTTGTATATGTTATATTTTCTGTGCAAGGATGGAAATATAAAAGACAGTTCATGCAAACACACCCGTTTGTACTCTTTTATTCCCTCACCCAATGAGAATCGATAAGAGAACTGATAAGGAATTCGATCGATAAGCAATATCGATAATGGAATCGGAATTGTTAAATTCTTAACGATTCCCATCCCTAGTTATGAAATAGCAATCAAGTTCCCTAATTAATTTTAATTTTTCGAGCAGGAGTTTATATAACATTTCACGGACTATGAGACAAAGCACACAATTTTATTGAAAGAAACTAATCCATTTGCCCCATCTTATTATGTAAACTTCATTTTACAGCCTCAGCATAGATGTTCATCTCTCCATTTTGGGAATTTCATAAACAATTTCCAACCACTCCTCCAGCACCGGTGGATCAAGTTGAAGCCATTTTCGCGTGATTGTTTGTTTTTGTTTTTTGCTGCAGCACCAAAGATTTTTAGAAGGTATTTACCACTTACTGTCAAATCATCAGGAAGATCTGCTAACAATAGTGACAAAGTGGGCTGCTGTCATTAAAACCACTGAATCTGTTCTATTTTATCTTTCCAAAAAGTTGTAATTTTCATGCAGGACCAAAAAATGTGAGTGTGGTTTGCCTCTGTGTCCACGGAACCACTTGTTTTAATATCCAACAAATGTTATAAAGCCCTGTGAGGTGACTTTGTCATAATATTGGGCTCTACAAATACAATTGAATTGAACTGACATTCAGACTCTGTGCAGATTTCTTTTCTTTATTGCATATGTGCTCTTTCACTCAATTTCTTGGCTTCACAAATTGATATATGCACACAAATCAACTTCCTACTGTGTCTAAAGAAAAGCTCGTATTGATTATGTTGTACACAACGATAAACAAGTACACTCAAGTTACTCATTAACATCCACCAATGGAATTATCGATAAGAAAATTTTCCTAAAGCAACATGAATATTTCATCCGTACTTGCATTAAAGTTGAACTAATTCCATTATGTCTAGCGTACATGATTATTGAGCCATTGGGGTCTCCAAGAGTCCAGTTAAAAATCTGTATTCCTGATGAAAAATTAAAATAATACTCCAAATTTCAGTAGCCGTCTTGTAAATGAAAAAACCTGACAAGACAGAATTATTTCTAAGCCCAGAGCTGCTGCCAGTAATAGCATCAGTACATGGGTCAATGGGCCTATCATTGTTTGGTTTATTTTGTCCATTTCCACTTGATTTCTTTTTAAAAATCAGCTCTGAAGCACTCACAAAATGCAAATATAAAAGAAGGCAATCATAAAGTTGTTTGATTGCATGGCTGACTGACATTCATTAACATCAGGCCCAGTTGATATTCCATTACAGTTTAAGCAACAAAGAGATGAATGGCTTAGGTGATTATAAAGCTGCAGCTATTGATTGATTTTTTTTTCTTTTTTTTTTTTTTACTTCATGTTTTATTTAGTTTTGCCCATACAAATATACACGACATTTTACATACATTAACAAATCAAATCAAACATCCCCATATGGCACACATGAAAAGAAAAAAAAAGAAAAGAAAAGAATGAATATCTGCAGTAGATACATGATTACAATTAATCACAAATGAAACATGACATGAACAAAAAACCACAACGTTTTTAATCATGGGACTCCATCGCTATGGAGAATAACGCTCCCTGAATTCTAAGTACCTCAGACTATATTGCCAAAAGTATTGTGCACTCACGTGCCGTTGACTTGCTAATGAAGTTCAGTGGCCCATCCACCATGCCTATCTAATGTGGTTCAATATGTACGTGGGGTCCACCCTTTGCAGCTATAACAGCTTCAACTCTTCTGGGAAGGCTGTCCACAAGGTTTAGGAGTGTGTTCATGGGAATTTTGGACCATTCTTCCAGAAGCGCATTTGTGAGGTCACACACTGATGTTGGACAGAAGGCCTGGCTCTCAGTCTCCCGCTCTAATTCATCCCAAAGGTGTTCTATGGGGTTGAGGTCAGGACTGTGTGCAGGCCCAGTCCAGTTCATCCACACCAGACTCTGTCATCCATGTCTTTATGGACCTTGCTTTGTGCACTGGTGCACAGTCATGTTGGAAGAGGAAGGGGCCAGCTCCAAACTGTTCCCACAAAGTTGGAGCATGGAATTGTCCACAATGTCTTGGTATGCTGAAGCATTCCCAGTTCCTTTCACTGGAACTAAGGGGCCAAGCCCAGCTCCTGAAAAACAAACCCCACACCATAATCCCCCCTCCACCAAACTTCACACTTGGCACAATGCGGTCCCACAAAGTATCGTTCTCCTGGCGACCGCCAAACTCAGACCCCCGTCCATCAGATTGCCAGATGGAGAAGCACGATTGGGTTCCGACTCCATGAAGGGCGCCTCCACTGCTCTAGGTCCCAGTGGCGCGTGCTTTACAACCACCTGCAATCCGGCGCTTTGCATTGCACGTGGTGATGTATGGCTGGGATGCAGCTGCTCGGCCCATGGAAACCCATTCCATGAAGCTCTCTGCGCATGTTTCTGGAGCTAATCTGAAGGCCACATGAAGTTTGGAGGTCCTGTAGCGATTGACTCTGCAGAAAGTTGGCGACCTCTTCGCACTATGGCGCTCAGCATCCGCTGACCCCCGCTCAGTCAGAGTTATGTGGCCTACCACTTGGTGGCTGAGTTGCTGTCATTCCCAAACACTTCCACTTTCTTATAATACGCTGACAGTTGCTGTGGTTGACTAGCAGTGCAAAATGGTCCTAATTAGTTGAAAAAACCTAGAAAAAGGTTGCAAAAAAAACATTTTTTTGTAACCCAGTGCAATTCAGCACACATGGAAGTGGTTAGGAGACAAAGAAATAATGAAACGAGATGCAGAGAACACATTTTTTCACCTCGTCTGAACATTTTTGGAATGACGGAAGAAAAAATAATTGAGACATATGCCCCCCCCCCCCCCCCCCCCCCACACACACACCCACAACACACACACACTTGTTACGGGACTCTTTCCACTTTATCTGGTGATCGTGATTAAAAATACTCACCCACATTAGGCTACAGTGTGACAACATTATATGCACCTGACAGTCAACCTGACAACCCACATACCCCCCCCACCTCTAAACAGAAAAATAAATTACTGACAGGAGTCATGCAATAACTTCTATGACTAAACTCCTCCAACATCACATTCTGTGCATCTGGATCATTTTAGTCACTGTTCCCATTAGAGCTGGTGTATCCCACAGCAGTTTTTTACAGTGTGTTGTCTCCAGTAGCTCACGCAAAAATTCTCATTTAAATAGAGTGGTCTCCAAGACTTTGCACCTGTTGACATTTGCGCAAAGCGATTTTTGGAAATCCCTCACAAACCGCAGTTCAACCTAACATGCAAAATTCTAGATTGTGGATGCAAATTAGTCCACGCAAATTTGGACCTTAGTAGATCTGGCCTTTATACCTTTTTTTCCACCCACTCTACCACACTAAACCTGTTCCTTCTTTATGTTTCCGTATAAAAATCACAAAAACCATCCAGTCGCAGGTCCCAGTGTTGCAGAACTTCACTGACCCCATTTATGTTTCTTTTAAGTCTGTGAGTCATTCTGTTTGAGTTTACTGCGCTTCATGGCCTGTTTGCTGACAGGACAGAATAGACTCAGACTGAACTCTTATGGTGTGTGTGTTTTAAACTGTTCAACAGTGATGATTACTTAAATGAAAAGGACACAACATTGGACACACACTGCTCCCTCCACCTCCAGTGTCCAGCCCGAATGAATAGAAGCTTATTTTGTCGGGGAGGGGTTCACACACGTAGACCGCCACATGCACCACACACTGAAATTTGTCTTCTATCTTTAAACCCATCACTAGATCACACTTCACACAGTGCATGCGAGGAGCAGCAGGCTTATCTTATCTTATGCTTTCAGAGTCCAAACTGTGCATGTGTGCCTGGAATGCGGCTGCTTCTCCAGGAAATGAGCAGTATCACCATGAGTTTTTCAAGTGCGGTAACTCACACAGTTTTAATGATGATTAGAATTTGACACAGTATACTAACCATCTGGAAATTTACCGCAGTTTATCTTTATACTAGCTTCATCAATTCTTAATAATGGACTCCCCTGCTTTACCAGGTGAAATTTCAACTCCTTTCCTCGAACGGAGGTTTTTAGTCTCAAGGTGCAGGACACAGCATTAGAAAACACAGCTTTGTTCCTGTCGCCGTCACTGAGCTCAATAAGAAATAGTGACATTGCACTTTATTTACTTATTTTAGTTATTTATTCTATTTCTTTGCTCTATTTATTATTATTGCGACTTTAAATGTTTAAATTTTCTGTTCTTCTCCTGGTTTTTATCCCAGACTGTTTTTATCTTCTCTAGGTTTTTATTGTGTTTTATTGCATCTTGTTGTTATTTATTTGATCTTATTTATTTATTTTATCCTTTTACTTATCCATGCTGCTATACTGATGAATAGTGGAAAAGTCAACACTTTTTGTCCTGTCTGGAAGCTCGATCAAATACCTGCCAAACAGGTTCAGTGTATGTCTTGCTGTAATGCAGTGTTTTTTCAACCTTGGGGTTGGGACCCCATGTGGGGTCACCTGGAATTTCTAGTAACTGATAAAAAATTAAAACTTAGTAATAAAAATTTATGTTATATAGCCTAAATGTTGCTTAAAATTAATGTTTATTTGCAACATATTACAGCAAACTATTACACGATCAAAAACAAATTAATTTCAGCAAATAAAATGTCTCCGTTTTGAATGTCTGCTATTGCTTGAAATTTATAATAATTTATGAAAAATAATAAACTTAACATTTATTAATAAAAATTTACATTATATTGTCTAAATGTCATCTAAAATTAACATTTATTTGCAACATATTATAGCAAACTATTACACGATTAAAAACCAATAAATTTTAGCCAAAAAAGTCTCCATTTTGAATGTCTGCTGTCACCTGAAATGTCTCATAATTTGTAAAAAAAAAAAAAAAAAAAAAAAAAAAAATTAAATTTAAAACTTACAAATAAGAATTACATATATAGTTTAAATGTCATCTAAAATGAATGTTTATTTGCAACATAGTATAGCAAACTATTACACGATCACAAACAAATTAATTTTAGCAAATAAAATGTCTCCATTTTGAATGTCTGCTGTCGCCTGAAATTTACAATAATTTATGAAAATAGTAAAAAAAATTAAAACTTACTAATAAAAATTTACATTATATAGTCTAAATGTCATCTAAAGTTAATGTTTATTTGGAACATATTATAGCAAACTATTACACGATCAAAAACCAATAAATTTTAGCCAAAAAAGTCTTCATGTTGAATGTCCTCTTTCACCTGAAATTTCTAATAATTTATTTTAAAAAAATTAAAAATTAAAACTTAGTAATAAAAATTTACATTATATAGTCTAAATGTCATCTAAAGTTAACGTTTATTTGCAACACCGTATAGCAAACTATTACACAATCAAAAACCAATAAATTTAGCCAAAAAAGTCTCCATTTTGAATGTCTGCTGTCGCTTGAAATTTATAATTTATAAAAAAAAATAAAATTAAAACTTACAATAAAATTTACATTATATAGTTTAATGTCATCTAAATAACATTATTTGCAACATAGTATAGCAAACTATTACACGATCAAAAACAAATTAATTTTAGCTAATAAAATATCTCCGTTTTGAATGTCTGTTGTCACCTAAAATGTATAATAATTTATGAAAACTAATTAAAAAATTAAAACTTGCTAATAAAATTTACATTATATAGTTTAAATGTCATCTAAAATTAACGTTTATTTGCAACATAGAGCAAACTATTACACAATCAAAAAGCAATAAATTTTAGCCAAAAAAAGTCTCCATTTTGACTGTCTGCTGTCGCCTGAAATTTCTAATAATTCAAAAAAAAAAAAAAAAAATTAACACTTCCAAATAAAAATTTACAGTATATAGTTTAAATGTCATCTAAAATAACGTTTATTTGCAACATAGTATAGCAAACTATTACCCGATCAAAAACAAATTAATTTTAGCAAAAAAAATGTCTCCGTTTTGAATGTCTGGGGTCACCAGAAATTTGTGACGTTAAAATGGGGTCACGAGCCAAAAAAGGTTGGGAACCACTGCTGTAATGCCAAAAGCAATCACCTCGTCTGCAAAACAAATCTACCCACGGGTACAAATAAAGTAACCTTGAACCTTACCGATAATAGTTACATCCCTAAATTGATGTTTTCGTGATCAATTCCTCAATAAAAAGGTTGACAAAGAAACACCAGAATTCAATGTGTCCCAATACTTTTGTCCATATAGTGTAGGTTATGAAGCTAATGATAAAGTAAGATACTTATTCGTCACTAAACAATCAGAGACATAGTTTTGCGAGCTTTGGCGTTGATGCTGTGAGTGGCGAGTACACTGCCAGGAACTGGGTCAGTGGCTTTCACGTATTAGGAGCTCAACCATGTCTTCATTAGAGAGGGAAAAAAAAAAACAGAAAAAAGAGAGAAAGAAAACATAGCAAGCGACCCATTTCTGAGTGAATGCAGGTGTATGAGCAGAGGGAAGGACCGAGAGAGAGAAAATGAAGAGAGACTGGTGGGCATCGGTGTGTGCAATGTGGAAAAAAAAAAGCAGAGAAGTTTGTGTTTTGTTGTGCAACCTTATGGTGGCAGATGCAGGGAGGGAAAGCATTCCTGTCCCTCCCTTCCTGCTGTGGTTATGAGTCTCGCCATCCAGGGTTAGACCAGGTGTTGTTGTAATTCTTTCTGCAATCGTTCCTCCCTAAGGCCATCGCTTCATACCCACTCACTCGCTCTAATCAAAGAAGCGCAGTTTAAATTATCCTTTCGAGCAGCAAATCACACCGAAGCAAAAAGGCTGGAAGGCTCCGAGGGTTATGATCTGTGACTTTATGTTCTCCTTTCTTTCAAAGTGTCACTTGTGAGTACGGTTACATGATTTTTTAAATGCGATTTTTTTCCAGAAGAAATTAATTCGGAACTAAAGTATTTTCTCTTCTGTTTACATGGAAATATTAAACCCGAATAAAGGTTTACATGACCTATAATGAGGTCAATAAGTGAGCAAAAGGGTTTGCGCTGCAGTGCTTACGTTGCCTTGTTCTCGCAGCCCTTCTGTTAGCTTAGCTTAGCATAGTCACTGCATTTCCATCGTCACACGTAGCCAGTTTTTAAAGGTGATTTGTTGTCTTTTGTAAGTGATTTTCTGAAATCCAATTCTCCCTAATTATTTCTTTAGATCTGCGACTTACTGCACTCATACAATCATGGGACTGTTGTGTTGACAAAAGTTGGAAAATCTTTTTGTTGGAAGGGATGCACGCGCTAAATTAGCTTTGCTTTACCGTTTTAGCTTTGCATTAGTTTTTATTTCCCAAGATTTTATTAGTGCAGTAAGTCACATCGCCATGATTTGAGCCTCAATTTGTGATCATATTGACCCCACCGGACTAAAGTAATGATTAGGGAGAATGAATTTCACAAAATCACTCATAAAATAGAGGGTATGCACGTGACGTCACCGCTAGCGGAAGTCACCGCGGTTACGTCCACTGAGTGCAGAAAGAGGGAGAGAGTAGCGGCTTTGGCTTGAATACTGTGAAAACTTTAGAACATCTAAAGAATGGGGAAGAGCTGTTGTGTCATTGATCGCACAAATAGGTTTAAAAAGCACTCGGAGCTATCGTTTTTGCGGCGACCTAAAGCCAAAGACTGAAGAAGCAGATGGATCGCTGCAATTGTAGAAATAACTGGAATCCAGACAACAAAACCTGGATTTGTGGTTGCCATTTCGTGTCAGGTAACGTTAATTTATGCTGTATTCTTGCGTAAAATCATACCTTAAATTACGTATTGTTTTGGCTAACGTTACTTCTTAGTAAAGCTCTTAGTGTTAGCATCTGTCATTTAGTTCTATATTTCATAACTGAAATGTTTTTGTCTTCAGTTGTGTGATTCTGAACCTCGTACTCTACATGATTTGTAAACTAGCTTAAACTGAGGCTAACCTAGTTTTCCAAATAAGGGGGTACTCCAGCACAAAGCTGTTGTAGCTGTGTTGTATCAAGTATTTGCTGTTAACTCTACTTAAATCTCCACAGTACCAGTAGATCATCCACTCACTTGGGTCAATACTAAGGGTTCAACTCCAGTAAATCAGTAAGTGAATTAGCACTACTGCTGGGCCTTTACCTTGGCAATCACCGCCAAGAAAATACGTCTGCACTGACATAAAACCTCAAAAACAATAGTATGTTGAATTGACAGCACTCACCAGCTGTAATCTCTAATTAACGATGACGAGGATGTCAACAACTCTTTAGCTTTTCTATGCTTTCAGCCTTACATTGGGGATTTTTTCTGGCGTTTGAAATCAGGT